>NW_021820913.1:0-138799 GCF_901001135.1 Rhinatrema bivittatum | reverse complement strand
CAGTATTAATTAATTGAAATTTATTATGTCAAAGTTATTTAATGAAACAGTAAATTCTTGCACATAATATGTTTATTACTCTATATTTCTAATAACTAGCTATTCTTTGTTTAGTGTAATGTAATACTCATTTATATTTATATTCATATATATATATATATAAAACTAAGTATTTCTCTTTTCTTTTTCTTTTAGTGTCACTATAAATTCTGGACAGAATGCATTCATGAACCAAGCTTCTATTCAAATTTCCTGTTAGATAAGTACAAATTATTTAAGACATTTTTACCTTGTGCAGTAAAATTGTCTCTGATGTGTATTTCAAGAATTGATCCTTCGTGTTTACTTTATGTCTTTCAGGTTTCTGGACCAACAAAGGCAAACTTCGGAGTACTCTGGGTAAGTATGGGATTTTTCCCTCTTGTTTTCTTTCTTTGTCTGTTTGTTATATATGTTGTGTAGTATCTGTCTCCTCCTACATTACTTTACTGTCACTCTTTCGCTCTTTCTCTCTCTTTTCTTTCCTCTGGGTGATGTTGCTGGTACCACTATTGTCGGTGTGCCTACACACTTATCTCTCTCGTGGTGATCTTTTCTTTTTCTTTCTCATGTCTTCTTCCTTGATTCTTCTTCCTACTACCTATCTATTAACTCAAAAAGAGAATCTGTCTCCCTGCACCAACCAATCTTCCACAGCCTATGTTATGTGTGAGTATCTTCAGTGAAACTCCGACATCTTATTGGAATCTGTGTCTAGCTAAATAAAAAATATTGATAAATAAATATCCCTAGCTAAGGGGTGGAACAATGCTATACTCATTCAATGACCAGCACTCCTTCACACTCAGTGCTTTAATACTGTATAACTTTTCCATTTGTTACCTTTAGTAACAAATTAAATTGGCCAGGGTAAATAATTAGTGCTGTTGGGCAGCATTATTTTTTAAGTGGTTGGACCCAGTAGAAAGTTAGTGTATGTCAGTATACAATCAACTATCTTATTCCCTGAACAAGTTATAATTTTTCTCGATGGTATACACTCTCAGTCTTCCTACTAGCTTCACTAAGCTGCCAAAAAGTCTCAGCATTGTGGCCGTTGTATTACCATTAACTTTCCTAACCTGATCTTACCTTTTCTAGATGAGATGTATCTTAGCTCACATTCACACAGCTCATTTACACTTAATTGCTATATGTTTTCACAGTTCTTTCCCTTTTCTAAAAGTGTTTTGTCACTTTGGAGGCCTTCTGAGCAAAGCATTTTGTTAGTACCGCTGCTCTCAACAAATTCTGCCTCTTAACTGTCCTTTCTTTTCTGGCTTCCTTGGATTCATGCACTGTGATGTCATCAGGCTCTCTTTTCCTGTTTCTAGGCTTGGTGTTTGCTCAACTAGCGCTGGTTAGCCTATTCAAGATACTGGGTCGCCTAAATATTATTTTTAGAATGTTTCTGTTATTTAATATTGGTCCAGGGGTATCCGAATTTTTCTAAAGTATATGTGCTTTTCCCATTTCCAGTATTGTTGCACTGACCTACTCACCCATTGCTAGCGAAGCCGTAACTATGTATTCCTCATATATGGCTTCAGAATTATTCTGGTTGCTATAGCGGCCCTTGCTTATTTTGGGATGTTTTGGTCAGTCCACTGGTTTTAGCAGTGGACTGCAAAATGGCTAAAAGACATGAAACAGAGAGTAGGATTAAATGGAGAATTTTCTCAGTGGGAGTGGGCAGTGGAGTGCCTTAGGGATCTGTATTGGGACCCTTACTTTTCAATATATTTATAAATGATCTGGAAAGAAATACGACGAGTGAGATAATCAAATTTGCAGATGATACAAAATTGTTCAGAGTAGTTAAATCACAAGCAGATTGTGACAAATTGCAGGAAGACCTTGTGAAACTGGAAAATTGGGCATCAAAATGGCAGATGAAATTTAATGTGGATAGCAAGGTGATGCATATAGGGAAAAATAACCCATGCTATAGTTACACAATGTTAGGTTCCATATTAGGAGTTACCACCCAGGAAAAAGATCTAGGCGTCATAGTGGATAATACTTTGAAATTGTCAGCTCAGTGTGCTATGGCAGTCAAAAAAGCAGACAGAATGTTAGGAATTATTAGGAAGGAAATGGTGTAAAAAAGGAAAATGTCATAATGCATCTGTATCGCTCAATGGTGAAACCGCACCTTGAGTACTATGTACAATTCTGGTTACCGCATCTCAAAAAAGATATAATTGCGATGGAGAAGGTACAGAGAAGGGAAACCAAAATGTTAAAGGGAATGGAATGGCTCCTCTAAGAGGAAAGGCTAAAGGTTAGGGCTATTCAACTTGGAGAAGAGACAGCTGAGGGGGAATTGATAGAGGTCTATAAAATCATGAGAGGTCTAGAATGGGTAAATGTGAACCAGTTATTTACTCTTTCGGATAATAGAAGGACTAGGGGTCACTCCATGAAGTTAGCAAGTAGCACATTTAAAACTAATCAGAGAATATTTTTCACTCAATGCATAATTAAGCTCTGGAATTTATTGCCAGAGGATGTGGTTATGGCAGTTAGTGTAGATGGTTTTAAAAAAGGTTTGGCTAAGTTCTTGGAGGAAAAGTCCATTAACTGCTAATAATCAAGTTGACTTAGAGAACAGCCACTGCTATTACTGGCATTAGAAGCATGGGATCTACTCAATGTTTTGGGTACTTGCCAGGTACTTGTAACCTGGATTGACCATTCTTAGAAACAGGATGCTGGGCTTGATGCATCTTGGTCTGACCCAGTATGGCACTTTCTTATGTTCTTAAATACAGCAGATTCATGAAAAAGAATTACACAGAGTTCAGAAGCAAACACAAACACTGGGTGTGACATGCTGCTTGAGCAAGAAATGCTAGAGAGAACCTCTGGCTGGATCTCATCTATGACAACTCCTCAGATACAGGTTCATACTGACACATACTTCAAAAACTAAAACAGAAGCCTAGCTATCACTGAGTTCTGACTAAATGTGAGCATCTCTATATAAACACCCCAGTAAGACTAAAACTTTTAGCTTGACTTCTGGGAAAACACTCTGCAGGTGAAGAAAACTACTCCTGAAAGCTGCATTTCTGTTCTCATGGCTGATTCATTCAGTAAGGGAATGTCTGGGTCAAGAAATGGGCATGCCGCCCCCCCCCCCCCCCCGTCCTTAAACTGGGTCTCACTGGGACTCACTAATAGTAATGCCTGCTGAGCAAGGTTAATTTAATCTCACTATATCTTAACTGCTGGAAACCAAACCAGTTCAAGTGAAGCAAAGCAAGTTCAGGAAATATATAGACCAATAAATCCCAGTAACAGGAACACTCAAAAAGCAAGGATAGGAACAAAGATACAGGAGCATGGATTGTAACATTGGCAGCCGGATGCTCTTTAATATCCTCAAAGATGCTTGATTTGGATCTAATGTTGTCATGCAAAGTTGTTTTTTTTTTCAAGAGAAATGATTATCTGGTGATGCATTTATGAGAAGAACTGTCAGTTTAATATATAAGTTCTAATTTTTCATTTTGCTTGTATCAAAACATTTTTTGAGAGCGTTTGGTTCTGAATATATAATTAGTGATTCTGGTTGATGGCTTGTTTCGAATGAAAACATTTTCCATCATATTTTCTTATTATTATTCAACCAACCACTGTAACATAGTTTAATGAGCAACTATGATGGATTGATAGATGTCTTGCAATAAATACCCACATTATGCCAATATGTGTAACCCTTAGGGAGGTTTTAACCACAAGGGCACACAAACATATTTATTTCTCTTCAGAGACTGTTCTGGCTATCATATTTACTCTCATGCTTGACTCTTAATCCTGGGGAGATTTTTTTTTATGGGGGTAAGCTCTTGCTTGTGGCCCAGATCATGCTGTATTTCTACACAGTGTGTTTAAATAATGTAGATGCTTTCCATGAGGTGAGAGGCTGTGACAAATCAGACTGGACCAGGCTCTGGGTGTTAACATAAAAGTTTACTGATTGGTAATGATATTTGAAAGTTCATTTGTAAACAATGTTGAAGTTATATCTGTCTGCTGGTACAAGTGTATCTCTCTGTAGGTAGGTGTCCTTTTATTCAGACGTCTGGGTAGAGCCCCATGGTGATATTTAATGTGCAAAGCTTACCCAGTGGCTATCCCAGAATCCTCATGGAGGGGTCTCCAGCTTCACAGCAAAAAGTTCTACCTTATGTCATCTTCTCCTCGGACACCCAGCCCGTCCTGGTCCCATGGTTGAAGATTCGGTTGGGGTCTCCTGATCTTGTACTTTCATTTTTAATTTGTTATTTCTGGGGACTTTTCTTGGGGAAAAGTCAGAGGGGAGGAGGGGGGGGTCCAAAAACCTCTCCATGCTGTTCAGGTCCAAAAAACACTTCTAAGATTAAACTGGATGCATCTTCTGCTCTCACTATCTGTCATAGCAGGATTCATCAGTGGTGCTTGCCCACCTAGGGTTTAGAGTGGGATCACAGGTCTTTGGTCCTCTGGCAAAAGCCCTTTCACCCCAAAAGGATATCAAGTGTAAAAATCTATCTCTTCTGTAAATTAGTATGAGAAAGACACTCTGGTAGGGTGTGAACAATGAGGTGTCACTTCTAACTGAAACTCCACCTGGGTGCTGGCAGGCCTCACCAGAGTGTAAAACTTAAACATCCTTACTGTTCAAAAGCTTCCTCATACTGATCCCAAGTGTCCTAAAATTGCTGGGCTAAATAGTATTGAGGCAACCAACCACAGCCCTCCAGGTGTGAGGGACTAAGGGGATTGCTGGCTCCTTAATAGGGTGTTCCATACAGGGACAGTAACATTTGTTGGCCAAACCTGGGGGGAGGGGGGACGGTTTGCCACATATGTATATGATAACACACACATCCTAAGTGTATATACAGAGGGATGCAAAATGTTTGTCAGACTTCCTATTAATATCCCTACCTAAACTTTACTTGAGAATTAACAAAATGCAAAGCCAAGGTAAAGGATTTATTTTTATTTTGGTCTTCAATGTGCCTCTGTCTCCTTTGAGCTATTACACATTATTATTTGCAAAGCCTTTCAATCATATCACTTTAGATAAATTAAGAAGGTCATTTTCAAAAGAATGTACATGAATAAAAGTGGGTTTTATCTGTGTAAATAGGCTTTTGATAATTGCTATTTTTACGTGTATAACTCCTTTGAAATTCTTTCCATAAGACTGAATTTTCAAAAGTTTCTACATACCTACATGGACTTTACATGCAAAAATGGGCTTTTGAAAATTGCTACAATATTTGCTACTTTTATGTGCATAACTCCTTTGAAAATTCATTCCTAATTGTCTTAAAATGTAGCAGATTTTAAAAAATAGACCCAGTTGTGAGCTGAAAAAAATACAAAATGTCCTTCACTTACACTTTAGTGTGTCACACCTTCATGAAGCTTGCAAAAGTTTATTGAGCTATTATTAAGCTTTGATAAATGTAATATTTCTAGTAGAAATACAGCTTCCCAATACATACTGTAGTTACTGTAATGTTATATTTCTATAAATATATCAGATCCAGTTGTATACACTTTTGTCATATTCATATCTTAGTGTAATATGTAAGTATTCAGCCTTCTAAATATTTCTTCTTTAATGCATTTTTTCAGTTGTAATATCTGTAACACTCAATTAAATATTGTGTGACAGTTGTTAAATAGTAAACATTGGAGTCTATTTTATTCACTACCCTGTAAGGCATGGTAATGTACATTAATGTGTGGTAATGCATGCTATTTACCACAGCTCCCATTGGTGGAAATGAGATTTATTCATTCATGAGTACATTTTCAATAGGGTTTCTAATGGGTTTACTGTGTTCTTGCAGCAAAGCACATGACCAGAACTTCAAGCTTTCCCCAAGCACATCTCTTGGATGAGACCTGCTACCCTGAACCTGATATCCAAACCAGTATCCCGCAGCCCACCTCCCCCGACAGGATTTGTTAAACTCAAAGCATCACACACTCACTCACACCCTGAGTCAGCATGCAGTACATTTCAAGATAGCAGTGCTTTATTTTATGCCCAACATACGGCATTTCAGCAAAGGTATTACACACACAGAACAAGGGCAATATTTTCAACAATAAAGCTATGCCGTACTTCCCCTTCTATTGTCACAAGAGCCCAGAAGTCCAGCATATTTGTTCAGCGCTGTAAAATCTTCTTTTTCTTAGTAGTTATGCCCCTTTCCATTTTCTGAAATCATGTTGTGAGGAACATAAGTGGTTTTCCCAAAACCCAGCTAAGGCTTTCCTTTGCAATTCTAAATCCCTCACCACAGATCCTGAATACCTGGGGCTTGGTATTCTAATTTAACCATTTAAGGGGGTCATTTTCTAGCGTATCACACGCGAAAAGGAACTTTTCGCATGAGAAAAGTCCCTTTTCATATGCGATACTAGATCGGGGCGGAGTCGGCCCTGGAAGAGGAGGAGTCGGGGTGTCGTCGGGGTGGATGTGGTGGAAACTTCTCTGACGGCGAAAAGGTAAGAACCCTTTTCGCTGCCAATAGCGCGTCCAATAGCACCACCTTTTACGATGGCGCTATTGGGTGCAAAAGCTGGCAGCGATAGCACCGTGGAGGTGCAATCGCTGCCGGCTTTCGCAGGCCCGCCCCCGCTTCGCTCCCCGCCCCCCATTACCACTGGATTCTCTAAGGTCTGTGACCTTAGAAAATCCAGGCCTAAGTAAATTCAGCTATGCTGAATATCACTTTGCTTTAGACTTGCTATTAATCAAATCTACCTTATCTGATTAACATAGCTAGATAAGTTTGATATTGCTACTTATCTGGCTATGTTAACTGGATAAGTTGCTCCTCCCCAAAATGCCCATTTCCCACCCACCACTTATCTGCTAAGTACTTATCCAGATAAGTGGTGGCCACCTAACATGGCCAGATATTCAGCCACTATTATTTAGCCAGATAAGTAAGGACTTAACTGACTAAGTAGTGCTGAATATGTGATCTCCTGTTGTTTACTTCTTCTGTTCTTACAGTTGCTACAGTCATGTGATGTAAGTATGGGAACTCTGAATCCACTAAAGCCTAATTTCTAAACACATCCATAGCCAGAGTAGTCAGACTCAGGCTAAGCAATTCCATTAGAATATTATATGGCGAGAAAGCATGCATACATGCATAAGTAGACTATTCACATATATGCTATTTTATAAAAATCAAAAGTTGCATGTATTTTGATGTTTATCAAAAAGCATTTATACAAAAACATATTTATGCTCATATATGCTAATTTTCCAAGCATAACCCCTTTGAAAATTTACCCAAGAGTGAATAGCTCTTATTGCCACCAATGAGAGCCATGATAAATATCGTGAATTGGCATGCAAAAAAGGGTCAGTGTAGGGACATTCCAGGGCGGGGTCAAGAAGTTGCTGTTTTAGATGACATTTACAGAAATACAATAGCCAACTTATTCACACATTTTTATACCTGTTAATTGATTTGTGCAAGTGAAATCAGACGTCTGTTTTCTGCCAATTTTGGGTGGAAAGTCTGGATGAGCTGGGGTGAGGTCAGGATGAAATACTAAATGGTTTTGCTGAACTGGAGATGGACTGGGTGAAGCCGAGAAGATAGTGGCAAACTGGTGATTTAAAGTATGCACCCTTTTTTCTAAATATACCTGCTGCTGCATATAAAACAGGGTTTTATGCATACATGTTATATTTTTTGGTGCGTAAAATATGGGACAGTAACTTTGAAACAGCCATGTGGGTGCACATGTATGCATATATGCCAGCTCGTGCCAAGGGACGTGGCTATTTTATAACATACATCTGAATATGTACACATGATAATATAAAATAGGCTGTATGTATGTACATGTGCGTACAATTTTATACGGCCATGCTCATGTGCGTGCAAATGCCAACTCTACCACGTAAATGGAGAGATTTTAGTAGATACATGCGCCAACACAATTACCAGTTTCCCCAGTTCATTCCCAGTTCACACAGGTTAAGGATAGAACTTCCTAACTCCCCTAGTTAATTAGCCTACCTTTTACCCTGTTAGCCCCTACCCTTAAAACCCAGCTGACTAGCCTACCTTTTTTTGAACCTGGACTTATATACCATCCATAGCAGAAGTAGAGTTGCACGGTAGGAGACCCCAGTGCATGCTTGCGCATAAGTATTTACGTGCATTTCATGTTAAAGTCCAGGAACAACCATGTCCCACCCAGACCACCCCAATCCCTGCCCCTTTTTTCATCTTCTTATTTTTGCACATACAGGGAGATATGCGCATATTCGGGTGCCTTTTAAAATCCATGTGGAGCACGCCGGCTCAACTTCTGCACATAGCTTTGGCACGCACTGGGCTTTTAAAATTCATCTATATGTACATATGTTTTAAAAAGGTAGAGAAACGTATGTGCTGCATTGAATATCAAATATTCATGGGCACCGAAACATATGCGCGTACTTTCAGAGCTGATCTATGCTGTATTAAATAAACTGTGCAGCAACCTGCTGCACAGTTTTTAAAATTCTAGGATAATTCTCCATGAATCCATTTACACCTGTATATCCAGTAACTGGCATATATTTCAAAGTTATCCTCTTTTAACCCAAGATAGCACATGTCTAATATAATTAAAAATGCATTGCTTATTGTGATCTTCATGATCTCAGCTAAGTTTCTCATAAAAATATTATTCAAGACAACTGCTCTGTTCATGACAGGTTTCATGTAAAACTGAAATGACTGTCATGAAATGAATAAGAAAAAAGGCATTTGTGCTGTATAAATACTGCATATTTCAGAAGCATACAATCAATGTGCTGTATTTATCCAGCACACATGAGGGAATAACACAAACACATTTAAACTAAGTAAACTCCATATCATCAAAACTACATATTTTATCATGGCTTGATCCTTCTGTTTTTTTTTTTAAACTTGTTGTCACTTGATATTTACAACATGTCCCTTGTGAAAATTATTTGATCTAAATGTTGTTATAAAGTACAAGATGAGAGAACCAAGGTGACTATAACTTGAGCAGATGGTTAGTTTTGAGCTCTGACTTTTTTCTGTTCTTGTGGGAATTCTGCCTGTTTTACATTATTCATGCTTGTTTAAGCCCTCCTTCTATGTTGAAAACATAACAAAAGATGCAAACCTTTCCTGAAATTACTGAACCTATTTTAGGGGGCCATTTTCAAAAGTGATCGCATGCAAAAAGGGACTTTTCGCGTGCGATCACTAAATGGGGGCGGAGTCGGGTGGAGTTGACCCGGAAGAGGAGAAGTCGGGGCGGCACCAGGGCTGACGCTGCGCAGACATCGCTGATGGCAAAAGGTAAGGATCCTTATCACCACCAGTTTCACTCCGAATAACTATACCTTTTATGGTGAAGTTATTCGGTGTGAAAGCCAGCAGCCAGCGCACCACAATGGTGTGATGGCTGCCGGCTTTCGCAGGCATGCACCAGCTTTGCCCCCCATTACCGCCGGATTTTCTGAGGTCTGAATACAGTAAATAAAACTTTTGGCACACACTTGTGATTTAAAGGTTACTAGTACTCAATAATTAATTGAAAACTTCATCAACGAAAAACAAACAACAGAATACCTGCCATGTCACAATATCCGACAAGTTCAGTCATCACTTGAAAGTACACATGGAGTCACACATTAGCATCCATGATGGACAACCAGGGACATATGAGGAATAATCCTCATGGGATAACCACTGTCCTCCACCAACCACAAGCGAGCCCTTGGACTCTGCAGTTTCTTTGGTTATCCACTTGGGCACTCATGCCCCTCCATCAGTTTCTCTTGATAGCCAGCAGAGAGGATGTTATACTGATACTCCTGGACCAATAAAATAAGGGAAACAAAATTTTCCTCACAGCCTAAGAGAATTATATCAAAGTACAAAGCAGAACTCTTCCTGTTGGAATTAAACAAGAAAACGCAATATCAAAAGCTGAATATTAAAATTGGTGAATATGTGGAGCTATTCAGTCAATGATGTTTTTTCTTATGCTTCCGAAAATAATAATAAGGACAACATGAGAAATATTTACTCTTGTGCATAATTTTTCTCACACATTTGAATTTTCCAGACTAGAGACCTAACTGATTAAGTAAGAAAGAGGAAAATGGAAACTGACAGATTTCACACCCCCACAGTTACACCTTCCAGTTTTTAGTCACTACAACATCCTTCCCTTTTCCTCTAGTTTATTAATTAAGGAGATCATAGAAAGTCGTATAATGTTCAAAGGGATTGCTAAAGGCATGGCAACTTACAGAGATATTTACCTCATAATATTTACCTGGCCATAACTGTATATCCTTTGAATGTGTTCTATTTCTTAGAAGAATTATTTTATTGTGTCTGAAGGAAAACTGCTGTAGTATATGACATTTCTGAACATGTCGGGTAATATGTTTTTACAGTTTTTAAGAAATAATAGAATATGATCTCTGAAAGGATGATTCTTCGGATTGTGTCTATATATTCTTTTTTCTTCTTCCTCTTTTTTTTTTTTTTTTTTTAAATCTTAATAGTATGTACCAAAGAAGTTGAATCACAGAAAACAATATTTTGAATTCACCCTGATTTAAATCTCTATGAGCAAGGGAATTCTGGCTTTATTAGTAATATAGTTCAGATGGACACAATCCATTTGAATCAAAGTCAAAGATGTGTTGTGTGTCCCGGCTGCGCTGGTGCTGCGACCGGGCCTGCTCACCTCGGGCTTCCCTTCGTGGGCTCCATTCCATCCTCCCTAGCTGCTGCAGCCAGCTCTCGCCGTCCCCAGCGCTGCCCCGAATGCCTCCGGCTTCACAGGCCTCACAACAGAGCTCCCGCAGGTTCTCCATGTCCTCGGCGTCCTCGGCCCTGCCCCTAGGCATGCGTGCGGCCGACACTCCCTCATTTAAAGGGCCCAGGGCGTGAACCTCGGCCTGGATGCCTCTCGATGACGTAGGCACAGTATATAAGGCAAGGCCCTTCCCTCAGTTCCTCGCCTTCGCAAACGGGTCATTACACTTGTGTGAAGCTAATTGCCATCCAGTGTTCCTGTGTTCCTTGTTCCTGTGCTTGTTCCAATGCTCCTGTGTTCCTGTGGTCCTCCTGTGTCCCAGCGTCTCTTCCTGATTCCTGTTCCACGTTCTGCTACCCAGGTTATACCTCCTCGGACTGATACCCGGTACTGACCTCTGCTTGCTATTGTCCAAGCTCAGACTGATACCTGGAACTGACCTCTGCTTGCTACTGACCACGCTCGGACTGATACCTGGAACTGACCCTTGCTTCAGCTGACCAGTCTCAGACGGATACCCTGGCTGTGACCCTTGCGCTCCAATCAGATACTCTCTTTGCTACTTCTGTGACCACCAGGCCTGCCTGTTCTGATGCTACCCATTGCCTTCTTCAAGCTAGACCACTAGGCATTAGGGATGTGCAGAGCAAAATTTTATGTTCATATTTTTTATGTCCGAAAGGGGGTCCCACTTGCGGCCAATATGGACATAAAAAAATCCAATGAGTTGGGTATATGTACATATGTGCAAAAAAAAATTTAAACCCCCTCACCCTCCTTAATCCCCCCCCCAGACTTACCACAACTCCCTGGTGATCGAGCGAGGAGTGAGGACGTCATTTCTGCAATCCTTGGCGAGAAGCATGTGACGTCGGTGGCACGTCGAGTGACGCGGCGTCACGTGATTCCCAGCTCGTTCGCGCCGGACGGCTCGTTCGGCCCAAAAAGAACTTTTGGCCAGCTTGGGGGGGCCTCCTGACCCCCCCAAGCTGGCCAAAAGTTCTTTTTGGGCCGAACGAGCCGTCCGGCGCGAACGAGCCGGGAATCACGTGGCGCCGCGTCACTCAGACGCGACGTCACGTGATTCCCGGCAAGTTCGCGCCGGACGGCTCGTTCGGCCCAAAAAGAACTTTTGGCCAGCTTGGGGGGGCCTCCTGACCCCCCAAGCTGGCCAAAAGTTCTTTTTGGGCCGAACGAGCCGTCCGGCGCGAACGAGCCGGGAATCACGTGGCGCCGCGTCACTCAGACGCGACGTCACGTGATTCCCGGCAAGTTCGCGCTGGACGGCTCGTTCGGCCCAAAAAGAACTTTTGGCCAGCTTGGGGGGGCCTCCTGACCCCCCCAAGCTGGCCAAAAGTTCTTTTTGGGCCGAACGAGCCGTCCGGCGCGAACGAGCCGTCCGGCGCGAACGAGCCGGAATCACGTGGCGCCGCGTCACTCAGACGCGACGTCACGTGATTCCCGGCTCGTTCGCGCCGGACGGCTCGTTCGGCCCAAAAAGAACTTTTGGCCAGCTTGGGGGGGCCTCCTGACCCCCTCAAGCTGGCCAAAAATTCTTTTTGGGCCGAACGAGCCGTCCGGCGCGAACGAGCCGGGAATCACGTGACGCCGGCGTCACTCGACGTGCTGCCGACGTCACATGCTTCTCGCCAAGGATTGCAGAAATGGCGTCCTCACTCCTCGCTCCATCACCAGGGAGTTGTGGTAAGTCGGGGGGGGGGATTAAGGAGGGTGAGGGGGTTTATATTTTTATTTTGGCTCAACAATCGCGATTTCCCACATATCGAACATATCTATGTTCGATATGTGGGAAATCCGATCGTTTATGTCGAATCAATTTTTTAAGTAAAAAAAAATATGAGTTGCGTTTTACTAATGCGGTCAATCCGAATGCACACCCCTACTAGGCATTGCCTGTCCTACCCAGAGTACCTTCAGTTCCTGCCTTGTACCCGTGGTCTCCAGTACTCTTGGTTCCAGTCTAGCTCGCCTGTTCATCAACAGCCACGTACCTCTACTCTTGGTGGGCACACCTCTCTGTCATCTCTCTGGGAGACCCTCAGAGACCCACCTAAGCCCAGGCAGTCCAGGAATCCAAGGGCTCAACCCGTGGAGCCCCGGACCATTATTGGTGAAGCTACAGTCAGCCTCTGTCTCCTTGTGTGCTCTGCCTCCTGGAGACAGGCACCCTCTTGGATCCCTCAGAGGGCCGTACCAAGCCTGCATCAGGCCAAGGGTCCATCTCCAGCGTAACAGGTTGCCAAGGCCATGGACACAGTGGAGTTCCCCACCTTGCGGGCCATTCTGGGCCTGGTTACATGTGTCCGGGAGCAGCAGCAATTCCTCAAGGCATTGGCCACCTTGGTAGAGAAACTACATTCACAACTGGAAGAGTCCACCATGGCCAACCCAGGGACTCTCGTCAACAGCACTTCCTCCACTTCATCATCCTCATGGGCATTGCTGGCCCTCCCAGTCCTCCCTGTTTCAATGGGGATCCTCGCCACTGCCAAGGCTTTATCAACCAGTGTTACATGCAGTTTGTGCTACAACCTACCTTATTCGTAGATGAAGTGACGAAGATCACTTTTATGTTATCATGATTGCAGGGGAAAGCCTTGGCATGGTCCTTCCCACTTTGGAAGCATTCTGATTCCATTCTACATCAGCTCCCTCAATTCATTCCCACGTTCCAAAGCACCTTCGATGATCCAGGCCAACAAGCGGTCACCGGACACCATCTACTCCACCTCCGCCAGGGGTCCCACTCCCTCCCAGAATACACCATGGAGTTCTGAACCCTGGCAATGGAATTGGAATGACAGGGGGACTGCCTGAGGGCACTCTATCTCGAGGGACTATCACCCACTCTGAAAGACGAATGGCAGCCCGAGAGATCCCTACATCATTGAAGGACCTCATCTCGGTTGGGCGGATTGACCACCACCTCCAGGAACATCACCGGGAAGTAAAGGCTATCTGATGACCAGCTCCAGAACCACCGCGGTCAGTTATCCCCAGATCAAGGGCACCTCCGGCGATTTCCCCGCCAAAGGAAGAACCGATGCAAATAAATCGCAGATGCCTTACTCCCGAAGATCACTTCCAAAGGCGACGTCTGGTCTCTGCCTCTACTGTGGGCATCCTGGCCATCTTATCCAGACCTGTCCGATGTGTCCAGGAAACTCTAAAGCCTAAGCCCGGCGTGGGTCTCGAGCTTGGGCACTACAGTTACCAGCCCTCAACCTTTGCTGCCTGTCTCCCTCTTCAAGGAGGCACACTCCTTCTCAACCACCACCTTCGTGGATACTGGGGCTGGTAGGAACTTCATTCTTGAAGAATTAGTTACTCTACTTCAAATTCCTACTCAACCCCTTGATGTACCATTGCGAATCGCCTCCATCCATGGACAACCCTTACCTGATCACAACACCCATCGCACCCTAACCATTCGACTGACTGTAGGGACTCTCCATGAAGAAGAGATTCATCTCCTGATCCTGAAACGGTCAGTTCACCCCATTGTTCTCGGTCTACCCTGGCTACAATTGCACTCCCCACATTTTGACTGGGAGTCGCTCCAGATTACCCAGTGGGATCCTCAGTGCCAAGAACATTGCTTATGGCAGGTGCCCCGTCCATACCAGTGCTAACATCCACTACCCTTCCTGGGTTACCTATGCCCTACACTGACTACCAAGATGTCTTCTCTAAGCAGCAAGCCAACATCTTACCCCCTCTCCGGAGGTTAAAATGCCCAATCGAGTTGTTACCCGGTACCACACCTCCCAAGGGCAGAACTTACTATCTCACTTCTGGAGACCCAGGCCATGTCCGCCTACATCAAGGAAAACCTAGCCAAGGGCTTCAAAAGGCCCTCTACATCCCCTGTGGGTACTGGGGTTTTTTTTATTAAAAGAAGGATGGTGCCTTAAGGCGGTGTATTGACTACCGAGGCCTGAATGCCGTCACCCAAAAGGACCGGTACCTATTGCCGCTCATCGGTGAGCTATTTGATCAACTCCAGGGGGCCCACATTTTTACCAAGTTGGACCTACACGGGGCCTATTATTTGGTACGCATTCAACCAGAAGATATATGGAAAACCGCATTCAATACACGGGATGGACACTATGAATATGTAGTCATGCCCTTTGGGCTATGCAATGCCCCTGTCATCTTCCAGAGGATGATGAATGAGATCTTTTGGGACCTCCTATATTCCATCGTCATAGTTTACCTAGATGACATCTTGATTTTTTCAAAAGACTTGGAATCTTATCACTCTCATGCCCATACCATTCTCCAGCAATGTAGGGACCACCATCTCTATGCCAAACTTGAAAAATGAGTTTTTGAACAGTCTAGCCTCACATTCCTGGGCTACATCATCTCCAGCCAAAGATTCACCATGGACCCAGACATACTCCAAGGTATTTGTGACTGGCCCCATCCAGTTGGCCTGTGGGCTCTACAAAGGTTCTTGGGATTCATGAACTACAACCATCACTTTATCACAAACTACTCCACATTAGCTGCTCCACTCACCACCATGACTAGGAAGGGATGTGACCTCCAGGAGTGGAGTCCCAAAGCCCAGTCTGTCTTCCAGTCCCTTAAGGAAGCCTTCCATACCGGTCCATGTCTCCATCATCTGGACCCGAATTTCCCCTTCATCGTAGAAGAAGTTGTCACGTCCACCATTGGTGCCAGGGCAGTTCTCAGCCAGTACTCCATGAAGGGAGTCCTTGTGCCATGCTCTTTTTATTCCCACAAGTTCTCTCCTGCAGATCACAATTATACCATTGGGGACCGTGAACTTCTAGCCGTGAAGCTCGCCATCCAGGAGTGGCGCCCTTGGCTGGAAGGGGCGCAGCACAAATTCACCATTTACACGGACCACAAAAACTTAGAACATTTGAAAGAAGCTCATCTTTGAACACACGACAGGCCCGCTGAGCCCTCTTTTTTACATGGTTCAATTTTGAACCGTGCTACCGCCTGGATGAGAAGAACGACCGTGCTGATGCACTCTGATGCTCGGTAAAACCAGAGGATGCCCCCAAGACTCCGACCCATATTATAGATCCTGCCTGTATCTCCATCGCAGTCACTACTGCTGTACCATCTGGTAAGATGGTGGTGCCCCGTCGCCTCTGAGAGCGTGTACTACATTGGGCCCACGATTCCCAGCTCGCTGGCCATCCTGGCTGGGCCCTAACCCTCGAGATGCTTCGCAGACACTACTAGTGGGCTAATATGGTAAAAGACTCCCGAGACTAAGTAGACTCTTATCCATCTTTGCACTCAACAAAAACCTCCCATGGGACGCCCATGGGGGCTTCTTCAGCCCCTTCCTGCACCCACAGAACACTGGACTAGCCTTTCTACAGACTTCATTGAGGATCTTCCCCCTTCCAAGGGGCATACCGTAATCTGGGTCATAATAGACCATTTATCAAAAATGGCCCATTTTGTGCCTTTACCTGGCCTACCACCGTCAGCTCATGAGCTCATCCAATTCTTCCTGAATCGCATAAGAACATAAGAGCATGCCATACTGGGTCAGATCAAGGGTCCATCAAGCCCAGCATCTTGTTTCCAACAGTGGACAATCCAGGCCATAAGAACCTGGCAAGTACCCAAAAACTAAGTCTATTCCATGTTACTGTTGATAGTAATAACAGTGGCTATTTTCTAAGTCAACTTAATAGCAGCTAATGGACTTCTCCTCCAAGAACCTATCCAATCCCCTTTCAAACACAGCCACACCAACTGCTCCAACCACATCCTCTGGCAACAAAGTCCATGGTGTGCTGCAGGAGATCGTCTCAGACCATGGTCCTCAGTTCGTTGAGAAGTACTGGAGATCTCTCTGCAGGAAATTTAATATTACTTTGAACCTGACCTCCACCTACCACCCACAGGCTAATGGCCAGGCTGAGAGAACCAACTGCTCCATGAAGGCCTTCCTCTGGTCCTATGTTAATGACCAACAAGATAACTGGGTCGATCTTCTCCCATGGGCAGAGATGTCACACATACCCATGTCACCTCTGCCACTGAGACTTCTCCATTTGCGGTGGTTTTTGGTCGGCAGCCCTGCCTGCCTCTTCTGATTCCACTCAGTATGTCATCACCTGCAGCGCAATTCACAGCTCAAACCATCCGCTGTCTGTGGGGCCATGTCAAGGAACGTCTCTGTCAAGCGGCCGAACGTGCCAAATGGGTGACTGATGTCTACTGTTGTGCCGCCCCAGTATTTCTCCCAGAACAGAAGGTCTGGCTCAGCACGTGGAAATCCATCTCCAACTGCCCTCGCAATGACTAGCTCCTAAATATGTGGGGCCATTCCCCAACCTTTGTTGAGTGGGAGCTGTGATCTATCAGCTGAAGCTGCCTGCAAGCCTCGGAAACCACAATACATTCCATGTATACTTGCTCAAGCACCTAGTATTATCTTGGCCCTCGCGGAGACCACCTCCACTGATTCAGTTCTCTGCGGAACCTGAGGCCACCCTCCAAGTCCAGGAGGTCCTGGATGTTCGCCGCTGAAGAGGATGCTGTGAGTACCTCCTGGCATGGGAGGGCTTTGGACTCGAGGAGAACTCATGGGAGCCCTCCCACCACATTCTTGACAAGAACCTCCTGCGAGCCTTCCATCTCCAGCATCCAGAGAAGCCTCGTTCGGTAAGGAGGAGGCCTAGAAGGGGGGGTACTGTTGCACGTCCCAGGCGCACTGATGCTGCGACCGGGCCTGCTCACCTCGGGCTTCCTTCTGCGGGCTCCGTCCATCCTCCCGAGCTGCTGCAGCCAGCTCTCGGCATCCCCCGCACCTACCCCAAACACCTCCAGCTTCACAGGCCTCACAATGGAGCTCCCGAAGGGGCTCTGCATCCTTGGCCCTGCCCCTAGGCGCTCGCGTGTCCAACACTCCTTCATTTAAAGGGCCCAGGGCGGGAACCTCGGCCTGGACGCCTCTTAATGGTGTCACGTAGGCACAGTATATAAGACGAGGCCCTTCCCTCAGTTCTTCACCTTGGCAAACGGGTCGTCACACTTGTGTGAAGCTAGTTGCCATCCAGTGTTCCTGCCTTCCTTGTTTCTGTGCTTGTTCCAGTGTTCCTGCATTCCTGTGTTCCTGTGCTTATTTCAGTGCTCCTGCATTCTTGTGTTCCCGTGGTCATCCTGTGTCCCAGCGTTTGTTTCTGATTCCTGTTCGACATTCCGCTATCCAGGTTGTACCTCCTCGGACTGATACCCGGTACTGATATCTGGAACTGACCTCTGCTTGCTACTGACCAAGCTTGGACTGATACTTGGAACTGATATCTGGAACTGACCTCTGCTTGCTACTGACCAAGCTGGACTGATACTTGGAACTGACCCTTGCTTTGGCTGATCACTCTCGGACGGATACCCTGGCTTTGACCCTTGCGCTCCATTCAGACACTCTCTTTGCCACTTCTGTGACCACCTGTTCTGATGCTACCCACAGCCTTCTTCAAGCTAGACCACTAGGCGTTGCCTATTCTACCCAGAGGACCTTCAGTTCTTGCCTTGTACCCGTGGTCTCCGGTATTCTTGGTTCTGGTCTAGCTTGCCTGTTCATCGACAGCTACATACTTCTACTCTTGGTGGGCACACCTCTCTGTCATCTCTCTGGCAGACCCTCAGAGGCCCACCTAAGCCCAGACAATCCGGGAATCCAAGGGCTCAACCCACGGAGCCCCTGGACCATTATTGGTGAAGCTCCAGTCAGCCTCTGTCTCCTTGTGTGCTCCACCTCCTGGCAGCAGGCGCCATCTGGGATCCCTCAGAAGGCCGTACCAATCCTGTTCCAAGCCAAGGGTCCACCTCCAGCACAACAAGATGCCTAGAATCCAAAAATGATGGCAAGTGATGTCTTGACAATCATTTGATAAATGAATCAATATTATGGATCTGATCAGTTCATTTCCTGTTCTGATTCATAATGAAAATTACAGAAATATTATCTTACAATTATTCTTGTCACATTTTAACCATTCACTAATTCTGACCTGATCTCTTCACTATTTTAGAGTGGTCGTCAGAGGGGGAAGTAGGAATGATTGTTTTTCTTATGTGTTAGAACTAATGGGATTTGAACTAGTGATCTTGGAGACAGAGACTTGGCACAACATCAGGAAGAATCATGGAAGTAGAACAATTCTAGGGGAAAATATTAATTGTCTTTCTAAGGCTAAGCTTGCATGAGGAAACCCTCATTAGATCCAAAATAGAAGCAAAGGGCATCAAAAACAGTGGCATGAGAACCCCAAGGCAGCATGAAAGGGGCAAACTGTCACCAAGAGTAGCAGGAACAGCCCAAGGTATCATGAAGGGAGAATGAAACAGCATAGGTGGCAGGAAAAACCCCAAGACACTGAGAGAGGGTCAAGGATCACATAGAATAGCATGAAGACCCTCAAAGCACCATGAAAGGTGCAAGGCAGCCACTCACAGTGGTAGGACTACCCTAACGCTTCAAATATGGTGTAAAAGACAACAACATAATTGATGCAGAGACCTGGGCAATCAGAAGTTAGAGGAAATATCTGGAGGAGGCGTATAATGGTCTTGATGTGCATATTGGATTTCAGACCAGCATCTATATAGGGCAAAAGACTATATAAACCATCTAGAAGATGAATGATTGGGCACTTAATATTCTGGGCAGGGAGAAGCCATAGGCAATCCCTGGAAGAGGTCTTCTATAATTTTCTAAGGCATCATTTGGGAAAGGGGCTGGAGGTTGAGGCTTGGAGTTGGTCTTCCCTTTGCTATGGTATAATCTATCAAATGCTAAATACTGGATGAGACCAAGAGTCAATAAGAACTGTAAGGAAAGGAGGTTTGAAGAAATTCTCCAAGAGGGCATAAAACTGTTAATGATAACTTAATAAGGTCTTTGTAAAACCTTAAATTGCCACAGCAAGACCAAATGTCAACAAATACTGTATGGGAATTTGAAAAGAACCTTGAAGGCAGCCAGAGCAAAAGAAGAACCACCTGAAGGTACCAAGAGAGGCTTAGAGCACCCGCAGTAGCACTGGCAATTACAATTGCGTGTATAATTTGTTTATATTTTATGGTCATTTTCTACTGCAAAGCAGTTGGAGAACTTCTTTTTACAAGTGGTATATCAAGTTTAATAAATAATATTAATAATAATAGGTATGGAGTAATGCAGCAAGAAGAATGGCATGAACAGAATGCGGCAGCAAGAAGAATGTAATCAAAAGCCTAAGGTAGAAAAAGGGGGCAAAATCCCACCAATAGTGGCCTAAAGGGCCCAAGGGTACATAAGTGGTGTAATCACTATCAATTGCTGGCCCCACTTGTTGGATCGCCCTTCCCACAAACATCCACCTTGAGCCCTGCCCCTTCAAGTTCAAGAAAATGTTAAAGACCTGGCTCTTCCAACAGGCATATCCAGACTAGATCCACGTTCCCCATCACCTCCCTTCCTAAAACTTCATGTCCTCCAAGTCATTACTTTAATATTTTACCGCTCCAGTTCTCATGTTCAAGTTTACCTCCTTAACTTCCTCGAGCTGCAGCACCATTGTTACTTGTTGCTCTATTTGTCCCCTCCCCCCTCTCTCCTGTTCAATGTATTTTCCACCTTTTGTTTGATGTAAACCAATATGATGTGCCTACTAATGTCGGTATAGAAAAGCTGTTAAATAAATAAATAAATAAATAAATAAATAAATAATCATGAAACAGAGCATCAGAATGCTATGGGAAGTCCAAGAGTCAGCAAGTACTTTAAATACAGGGAATTTGGAAAGAACCTCAAAGACAGTCAGATCAGAGGAGGAACAATGCAAAGGTACCAAAACAGACTTGGAGCAGCAGCAGCAGCAGAGGCAGCAATGACACTATTGATTAAAATCTCAAATAGTAGGTGCAGAGCAATGTACAAGAGTTAGACTGCTTGGCAATGGCTACATTGTCTACTGGCTGGCTATGCCTATGTAATGTACTGCAGTTGTACAATAAATACGTCACCCAATAACTTTCACAGTGTGTTTAAAAATGTCTCTCAAATGCTGGACATGTGTGCTAACCTCTTTTGCACACATACAAACTGCAAGGCAGAGAAAAAACAGACAAGGCGCAGGCTGCTGTTCACTGCAATCTGTCTCTGAAGCTAACAGTAGCTTCAGATTAGAACAGTTCAATGTAGAGAGTGAGAAAGAGAGACAGAGTGGCAGCAAAACTCCCAAGCCATAGAGTGTGTGGTATCAAAAACCGCACAGAGTTATCAAAAGCCCCAAAACATAGCATTTATTTTATGGCAAAGAGCATGGAAGCATCACAATTCCAAAGGCATAGAGTGCTGGGAATCAGAAACAGCATGGAAACATCAAAACCCCTACGGTATCATGAAAGGAGCAAAGGGAACCAACAATAGTTGTATGAACAACCAAAGGTGCAAAAAAGAGCAGAAAGGACAGCACCAACAGTGGCATGAATAGCACCCAAAGTACTGCAAAGCAGCAAAATGGCACCCATAGTGGCAAGTGTTCTCCAAGGCACCATGAGAAAGAGTCAGAAGCAGGCTGGGCTGTAAGAAAAGTAGACTTAGACAGTAAGGCATAGAGCAAGAAAAGAAGTGGGGAGAGAGAAGAAACTTGTATTAATTTTTTTACATTATTTTTTTCTGGGGTCAAAGCCCAAGAGAAAAGCAGAGTGGGAGAACTAGGATGGAATTGTAGAGGGGTACAACAAAATAATAAAGTGGTGAACCAAAAAAGAGATGGGATGGGAGGAAAAACTTATAATTTTCTTTTTCTTTTTTTACATTTTATTGTATTAATTTATTAATTATTGTCCGTACTTTCATCATCAGCTCATTTTGGAGGACAAGTGAAACAAACTAAAATTACCAAAATTTTGTGAAATGTATTTAGTGCTACTGCTCAGTAACAGAACTGTCCCCTGAAATGAGACAATGATGAAACTGTTATCGCTTAGTAATGGGAGTTTCTGCATAGCAACAGTAAATGTTACAAGTTAGGTTAAAAAGTGTCAATTCGGGGAGCATTTGCCACCACCGTCAGTCCCATGAGTGGCTCACTCACTCCCGATGCCGGCTCTGTTCCTAGTGCAGCCTGGATCTGCCGACCTCCAATGCCACGCTGCTGTGCTGTCTGGAGCAGGAGATGCCGTCAGGTCCCCAACATTGTTGTTCTGCCTCCGTGGTCAAGAGGCCATCCAGCACTGCCACCCTAGTCTCATGAAGCTGGGAGCTGCTGCCAAGGTCCTTCTTCGTGGCTGGGGGCTGCCAACATTATCTTTGTGGCCTGAATGCTGCTGACTTCATCTTATGAACCTGAAGTCTCTAGGCACACACGTATCTCTTTTTACATTTTAAAGGGCCCGCAGCAGGAAAATTCCAGTGGCCCTTTTCCATAATGTCATCCAGGCAGCCCTATAAAAGGGCTCTGCAGTCTTCACTCCGGGCATTCACAAGGACTCTAATAGTAGTCCATGGCACTTCATCCTTCAAGGTCTTCCTGTCTTGATGATATTCATTGGATGTTTCTGGCCTTCTCATTCCTGTTCCATGTTCCTGGTTTCTCGTCAGTTCCTTGTCCAAGTCTTCTGAGTCCTCACCTCATCCAAGTCTTCTGAGTCTTCACAAAGTCCAAGTCTTCCATCAAGTTCTGGATGTTCCAGTCCTCATTCCAAAGTTCTGCCCTTCAGCTCCTCTCTCATCTTTCCCCCAGGAGTACCAGCATCATGGTTCATGACCAGCCCACAGCTGATTGTGTAGGGTGCCTCCTGGCACAAGGCCTGTCTCCAAGTCTGTATTTGCTGGGTCAAGTCCTCGGAATCGATCCTTGTTTTTAGAGTTCTAAGTTTCAAGTTCCAAGTCAAGTTCCAAGTTCCTAGTCATGTTCCTAGCTCCGATCTTGTGGAGCTTGTCCTGCCAGCAGATTTCCTTGTTTCTCATTTCAAGCCATGTTCCTCATTCCAAGCCATTCTCCTCATTCCAAGGGATGTCCTGGCTCTCATCCTCATCTGAATTTCAGTCCAGAACCTGTCTCACTCTTGGCGTGGTCTGTGACCAACCCATGGTGGGTTGTGTAGAATGTGCAGTGGGACAGTGTGGTCTGTGAACAGCCCTAGGGCTGTGTAGGGTTTGCTGCAGTGCAGTGCCCATTGAAGCTGAACTCTATCCTGAATCTGATTATTCATCTATGTTCTTCATTTCCAGAGCCTTCATCCAAGATCCTCATCTCCATAGCCTTCATCCATGTTCCACATTTCTAGCACCTTCATCTATGTTCCTCGTTTCCAGAGCCTTTATCCATGTTTTTCATCTCCATGATCTTAGTCCAGGTTCCAAATTCCAAGTCTTCAGTGTCTTCATCCATGTCCCTTGTCATACCATGTCTTGTACTTTGCCTTCGTCTGTCCTGATGCACTCACTGTTCCAAGCGTCAGGTCCAAAATAGCTATTGAGTGGCTGGAGGGCTACTCTAGAGACTAGCATTGCATTGTTGGGTCTCAATCTGTGCATACAAGTTCAGCAGAAGTCTTAGAGCTATGTTTCAAGTCCAAGCTATGCCCCAAGTCCAAGTTATATTCCAAGTCCAACCCATGTCTGTATATGCTCCCTCCCCACAGTACGAACTTTGGAGCTCCTCTCTGATGCCATGCCACGGTTTAAGAGCTCACTTTCTCTTGAGCAAAGCAACCACAGCCGCACACTCACAACAATCTAGAGGTGTGGTTCTGCATTCCCATTGGTTATCTTCTTAGTTACTTGTTTGTGCTGCCTAGGTTGCTATGATGGATGAGGTGCCTGTGAGCCTTTAGTTCTGTGGCATAGTTGACCTTGAGGGCGAACCTATGAGGCCTACAATGACAGATGGTGAATGTACCCTGGAGTGGGACAGACTGGAGCTTCTCCTATACCAGCCGCCTCCCCCACAGTTTGAGCCCTTGAGTTCTGGTGTCTGGCAGGAGTTAGGTGGGTCCCTAGGGTGGTTAAACTAGTGGGAAACCAAGACCAAACTTAGGTTAGGGCAAGCAGCAAACAGGAGATACCAGGAACAGACCAAGGGTAGGGGCAGGTGGCAAGCAGGCATGGTAAGGTCTGAGGCAAAGGTCAGGTGCAGGTGGCAAGCAAGTATTATCAGGTTCAATGCTAAGGTCAGGTCCAGGTTGCAGGCAAGTGTAAGCTCCAAGTTCAAAGCAGGAGATCAATACCAGGAGGTCAGGCTGGGGAGAGGATGAGGAAAGCTAGATGAGGTAAGGATGAGGCAAGGCTGGATAAGGTAAGGACAAGGCAAAGAATGCTGAGCAACACATGCTGTGGAGGCAGGAGACCCATTGCAAAAGCAGTGGTAGGGAGCTCAGCAGGCTGCACTGCTGTGGGGTCTTTAAATGCAGGAGTGGCATGCATGCACACGCCTAAGGGGACAGCAGGAGAGAAGCGGCCTTTAAACATCAGTGACATCTCTGCCATAGACATAGGCCAGTGGTGTTGGGCAGCAGCTGAGGTGAGTACAGCCGATCAAGAACCATCTCAGGGTTGACCAAAATAAGTCTCCCCATTCAGTGCCCCCCCTCCCCCCCAGACTTCTGGACATGGGTTTCTGGGGGGAACCATTGTGAAAGCCTTCACCAGTTGAGGTTTCAATGTATTCCATGTATTTGCATCTAAGTAATGGGATAGAGATATGCATATTTTATAAAATGTCTGTTATAAAAAACTTGCATAGAGCTACTCAAGGCCATCTAACATGTATATATGCCACCATGCACATTTGTTTGAACGTTATCCTTCCTACTTTTTGTTTCAATTTCAACTAAAAATGAATGAAGGAAAGAGACAAGCTAAGATAGATTGATTGAAAAACTGCTTGCAATTTGTGTTCCTTGCTCAGTCCTCTACTGACTCCAGGCTATCTGAAACTAATTAAAAAATTATTTGAATTTCTTAATAGGGATGTACACTCGTTTTGCTTTGTTCCATTATTTTACATGCATACATTATTTGCATACAATAATATTTACACATATAAAATTGATTTTATGCATGTATATGAATGCATAATACATAAAAATGCATTTTGCATACATAATCAAAGAAACAAAACAACAGAAATAGAAACAAATAAAGCAAACAAGAAAAATTAGACAAAATGAATGCAATTTTCCCATGCATTCCCCCTATAGCTTAGGGCCGGATTTTGAAAGCTCTACGCACACCGGGCATATTTTATAAAGGCCCAAAAACGTGCGTAAAGCCCCGGGATGCGTCTAAGATCCAGGGCTTCGAAAAAGGGGCGGGGAGGAGTGGGGCGGGGTCAGATGCTCCCGGCACAGTGGCCATTTTGCTGCTGTGCCGGGGAATCGCGAGCCAGCAAGCTGCCGGCGCGCAACTTGCGCCAGCCCAGAGGCAGGTGCAGAAGGTAAAATAAACATTAGGATAGGACTGGGGGGGGGTATAGGTTAGGGGAAGGGGTGGGAAGGTTAGATTAGGGGGAAGGGAACAGGTGAAGGCCGTGGGCGTTGGCGCGCGCAGATTGCACAATTATGCACCCCCTTGTGCTCGCCAACCCATGATTTATAAACATGTGCGCACCTGTGCTCGCATGTTATAAAATTGGACGTCCATGTGTGCGTGCCAGATAGCATGCACACATGTCTGCCTGCGCGCTTTTTGAAAATCTACCCCTTAATGTATTCCCTATACACTTTAAAGGCAACAAAATGAAATAAAAATGAAACAATTTTTTGTTGGCATTTTTATTTTGTGTTGTTGTCAATGAAACAAATCAAAAGTTCTCATCTTGTTTTGAAATGTATACGCA
This sequence comes from Rhinatrema bivittatum, assembly GCF_901001135.1. NCBI lineage: Eukaryota > Metazoa > Chordata > Amphibia > Gymnophiona > Rhinatrematidae > Rhinatrema > Rhinatrema bivittatum. The sequence continues at coordinate 113,060 of NW_021820913.1, read as the reverse complement.
TCCCTAGTGTATGACAGATACAAAGGATCTTTTCTTTCTATCCTTTAACATTGTTAACAATTTAGATTTATCCTGATCTGAAATTGAAAGTCTTGTTAATGTATTACCTGTGGGTTAAAAGTATTAATTTCTAGGCCCATTAGGACATCTTGTAATAAGATCCTAGGGCAGGGATATTATATCGCTGGATGTTGCATCCTATCACCTCTGTATGCAAAGTGCATGGGGGGGGGGGGGGTATGTTCCTACTGTTGGTTCTATATACCTTCATACCATCCAATCAGTGTACCTATAGATGTATTGTAGCAGCAAAGAAGCTTAATCACATGGTTGTGCATTATCATGTAAGGAGTTTAAATTAAAGAATAAACAAAATGTGGACTGAACATTTCAGTGTGCAAAAACATCAAGCACTATCCTTATTGTTTAAAATCCAAGGGATATCAAAAATATCTTGTTTAAATAACCCATGCTTTCTAGGCTTGTGACTTGCATGGACTGCACAGCAATAGCAGAAAGAAAAAGTTCATTATTTTTCCATGTTTTCACATATGGTATAGAGAAATTATAATTCTTAAGTGTAAGCCTCCATATGTTTGCCCATGCAGGGACATTAAGGTCTCTTTTTGGGGGGGAAGTATGTAGCTCTTTGGCTCACTGAAGTTGTGGTATGTTCCAGGAGTATCATAGGATAGCAAAATTAGGCCTAGATTTTAAATTAAGCTATAAATATAGAGAAATGAAGAGCCTTGGCTAGAAAAGGGGTGGGGGGGTGAGTGATAGTGTGCAGCCGGCCGCATCATGTTGGTGTGTTTTTGCCCGCCACGGTAGCAATGGCCGCCGCACACTATCGCCCCCCATTGCGCCACTGCAAAAAATGGTGTTATTTCTGGCGCAACTGCTGGCGAAAATGTGTAAAAACATTATCGCCCACAGCACTATCGGGCCCCAAAATGTGGTTAACCCCGCTCAAAACCCTCCCAAACCCCTCCCCTTTCCCTTATTTAAATTTTACCCATCACGATTGCAGTCATTATTGCATTTTGAAAAATGACCCTGTTAGTAATGTATCCTCATCTCTGACCACGATTAGTGAGAATATGAAGATTCTAGAGAGTTCTGAGCAGAAGTTGAAAGAGAAAGGTCCTAAGAGGAGGAGGAGGAGGATCCCTCACCTTATAACTAATTATTGTGCTACCTAAGGATGAGGTGACTTCTTTAGTGGAATAATAACTCTTCAGTGTATTTAGATGCCCATAGATGGAGAAATGTAAATTCATTTGATGAACAGTATTTTTGAAGAAGCATTTGCGGTATTCTTGTTTGGAACCCTGTTATGAAGTTTAGTAAATTGCCATGTTAAAAGCATAGAAAAGTATAAACTGGATTTTGAGCTGAATAACTTCTAAAAAATAGTCAGCTTTAAGAGCAGTTTAACTTAACATTTTACCACCCATGGTCAACTTTACCAACTATTAGACCAGATAAATCTGCACTGACACAGTTCCAACAGTCACTGAGAAACAAGGCTATATAAGTTTTCAAAAACTTGTCAAAAGGCAGTGTTCCTTTTCTTGAAGGATGTGTTTATTGTAGGAATATCTTACATTCTGCTTTTTTAAAATAATGTTGTTTTTCAGGCCTGCAAGTGCATGTAAAAAGTACACTTAACAAGGCTGTCAGTAAGTATTGCCCAACTCTGCTCAGCAACACTCTTTGGCCTACCCACATTACAGTTCAGCTCTAGTATACCTAACTTGGCAAAAATAGGCTTGAACTACTGATACAGGGCAATAATGAGCCTCAGATAGTGTCAGTATAGAACGAGGAGGAAGGAAACTATTCAGGAACCATCACTGGACCATCTCCCATCCATTCATCCACACATACCCTTTCCCCCTCTCCCTTCCTTTTACCAGTTCACCTTTCATCCATGCACGGTGCCTAGCTTCTTCTTTTTATTTTGTACCAAGCTTACTTCATAGATAAGAGATTCTTTATGTACAAGTACCTGCCCTTGTATGTATATTGTTCTTCTGCCTACCCTCTGCCTCATCAGAAAGAGGAGCCAAACCAACTGAGTTATTCTGAAACCCCCCCCTGCCTCACACCCAAGTCAATAAGGGAAGCATGAGGATGTCCAGTACATCTAGAACCAGCACTCATTAAATAAACAGCATTATATAAGTGTGCCTGCATGCTGAAGTAATTGTACTTGTTCACGTGACATCATCATAATCAATCCATCTTCTGCTGAGCCCTTGCTTAACAGCGCCTACAGCAGCTCCTACAGATGAATAACACGACGAGGTGAAATGAACACAAGAAAAAAAAGCTTTAAAAATAGTGCCTGAATGACTTGGCAAATAAAAATTCTTCAGAGAATTGAGATAACCAAGAAGTACATTTAAAGTTTAACTATATTTCTTTGGGCTTTTCTAAAAGTGTGTCATTTTTGAGAGATGAGATGTTTTCCACATTCAACCCTATGTTTCAAGGAAATAGAAATACTTATTACGCTGCTCATTGCCAAACAGTAGAGTGGATTTCTTATTTGATCTTTGTGTCTGTCTGCATTGTCTTCCTCTATGGAAAATTGAAAACAATCCATGACTTTTCTGGTGTTTTTCTGCAATAAGTTACAGCTAGAGGCACATATAGACTCCATGATGTGTGCAGGTGACACTGAAGAGAAATCATTTCATTCTTTAATTTGCTGTATCTGAAAAAGTGAACAAGGACAGAAAGGGGCATCATTTAGCTAGTAGGAAAAGAAAATGCTTCAAAGAGCTCTGAAATTATAACAAGTTTCACCCCGATTTACAAGATAGGCACGTTATAACTGTACAGCTCTAAAATCCACACATACAGATATACTTACTCTATCTGATCCTAGTAACAAATCCTATATCCAAGCACCTAAGGTTTTTGTTTAAATGTTAGTTTTATTATAAATAGACCTTTTTACATTTTTATATTTCTTCTGACCCTTTTTGTATTCCATAACTTCAGAACTGTTGTGTGTAGAAAAAAATATGAGTGGTAAACTGAGAGTTGTAATAAAATGAGGGGATGGGGGAACTGGAGGGGAGGTGGAATAAGATGTGTACCTTAGGCCTGGATTCATCATTCCTCGCAGAATGATGAATCCAGCGAAAATAGGGGTCGGGCCTGCGAAAGCCCACAGCCTTTGCACCATGGCAGTGAGCCGGCTGCTGGCTTGCCCACCGAATAGCGCCACCAAGAAAGGTGGTGCTATTCGGCCCGCTACTGCCGATGATAATGTTAGTAACATTATCGCTGGCAGTGAAGACACCGCCGACTCCTCCCCTCCCCTAATTTGCATTCTATTGCATGCAATAGGGCTGTATCGCGTGCGATAAGCCTTTGATAAATGACCCCCTTAGTTTGTGAGATAGAGAACTGATTGAATGTTGTAGTGCTATCATCTAGAGCTAAAGGTGGTTGAAAATGAATGATTCATGATGGTAAATATATCATTGCTGTTAAATAATTGTGACTTGTGATCATCCTAAAGTCCTAGGAAACCATCAAGACATTGAAGAGTATTGTGTGATAGAGAAGAAGAAATGTGTAAATGTCAAAAATGCTTGTATGCATGTATAAAATGTACTTTAGGCCTCACTAAGCATTTTTCCCATAGACACAAAATAGGAGAAAAGCCTTAATAAATCAGGCCCTTTGTTTGTATTTTATTTTACATTATGATTTATACATTGCTTATTTCCTGCATGTAAGTGATTAATACATTTTAATAAAGGTAAAGAAAGATATGTAGAGATTTTACTAGGTCCCATATGCTAAGTTGTCCCTAGAATAGAATCCTCAGTTAGAATCCAGTAATTTGCAGACAGTCCCTTCAGCTAGTCTTCCCAGAGATTGTCAGGATTGGTCAGCAGTGCACCATAAAATCAGGATGTACATGTGGAGCAGTGCGGTTTTTGCTTTGCTTTTAGGAGAGGAAGGAACCTGTTGTAGTGGTCCCTATTTTAGGACCCATAGCCTAATCTAGGGGGAGATACTCTTCCAATGGTCTGGAAGGGATGTCTTAAAGAAACGAAATTTGAGAGAGTTGATTGTGGTTTGGATTTTTGTACTTTTCTAGATCAAAAGACTGAAAGATAGTATGTATGTGCCCATACCCCTTTGAACCTCATGTTATGGTCAGCAGTTGCAGGCCTCCATGACCGGCTTCACGTACTCACCCGCACCGCAGTGCAGCTCAGGCAGGCCCCAGGACGCTAGTGATGGTGGGGAGCCACTGCCAATGCAGTCCCACTTGCAGGCCTCACCGCCAAACTGATGCTGCTGGCTCCTCCGACGATGCTTACTGCAGGGGAGCGGCTGAACGCTGCCCTGAGCCCCTCTTGCCCTCCTCCGGGCACCCTAGGTACGCGCGCGCACCTTCTTCTGAAATGCAAAGGGATCGCAGTGGGAATATGCCATGGCCCCTCCCTCCTGAGGCGCTGTCCCATCATATTTAAGGCAAGGTCTGGTCTGTAGACCTTGCCTTGGCTTCTTGGCTCCTGCTCCTGTTTCCCTAGGAGGGTGTCCTGACTTCCTGCGTCTTGGATTATCTTCGGATTTGACCTTCACCTGGATATCGACCCTTGCCTGTACCATGAGATTTGCTGCCTGCCATGACTCTTGCCTCTACCTACTAACCACGAGATTCACCGCCTGCCATGACCCCAGCCTCGACACCGACCACGAGATTCACCGCCAGCTTCAGCCCGTGCCAGAAACCCCAGCCCCCAGAAACTGCCGACTGCTCTGACCCTTATCGGTATCCAGACCCAGCACCAGGCTCCAGTTAGCATCACCACTCCACTGGGACTTCCAGAGACCCCACATAAGTCCAGCCAGCCCCAGTACCCAAGGGCTCAACCTGAGGGGGAACATGGGCTGGTAGTGGTGAAGCTCCAGCGGGGTTTCTGCTCTTCTCCGGCCTTGCCAACTGATGGAGGGGGCCTGTGGGGCTCCTCCCCACAGGTGGTGCAAACTCCCTCTCGACCCAGGGGTCCACGACCAGAACACCAAGGGCACCAGAGGTTTATCCTCCTCCCTGCCAGAAGAACCCTGGCACTCTGGTGGCCAGAGCACTGTGCTTATGTATGGAGAAGGAGAGCTGAGAGTAAGAGTGACCCTGGGGATAAAAATGTGTCCCTGCGTTCTGGGAGGTCCGTAAAGAGAATGTTATAGATGTATGCAGTGAAAGTGAAAAATGGGTATAAAATAATGAATGAAAGGTAAACATAGTTTTGATTAGGATAAGAGAAATGGGATAAATGTTATAAGGATAAGTCAAGATATTCATTAAAGGTCTGCATCAGAAGGATCCAAGATAGCTCCACACTGCTAGATATGCCGGATGTGTGTTTTTCTCTTTTATGCCTTTCCAGACCTTGTCACAGGAAAGAGAAAAGGCAAAGCATGGATAATTCCTGTCATAGAATTGCTCTTACCTGACCCTATTGATAAACTTGTTATTAGAGACCCTTTGCTGAGGCAATTATCTTCTGATCTGCAGCAAAGTGCCACAACCCTTGATGTTATTGGCTTCATGGAAGAACAGTTGCTTAGCCCTGAATGAAATCATTTTCCTTCTTATTGATTTATTGGTGGGTCCTTTTAAACTGATTTTCAAAGAGAAAATTTCCTCCAAACTGGTGTACTGTACAGTTCAAAGATTTTGCTTAGCCATCAAAGATTCTGACACCATTGGTGTGCATGATTTCTTCCTCTGTTCCTGCCTCTTCAATGGCAGCTCTATATGATTTGTCAGTGAAAGAAGGACTGTGTTTGAAAGCCCCCACAGGCATACCAGCAGTGTTGGGGTCCTTTATCAGAGTTTTGGGAAGCATTTGTTCATGTCATTACATTTGATTGGGGATTATTGTTCTTCATGCTCCTTGAAGGCTCTCTCAGGTTCTGCAGCTAGCTTGCTTTAACTTTAAGAGTTAAATTAGAAGCTGCACATGATGCAGTCAAAGTTAATAGCACAATTAGGTTAAGAACATAAGAACATATGAATTTATGTATTTATTTATATGAACTTCTATTTCACTCAATGATCTGCAAATCTCAGCGGAGTACAAAATACATACAAAATAAAATCAGAAAAACAATAACAATTACATAATATTGAACTGCAATAGTAAATACTGTGTCAGACTGACGTGATATCTCAGATCGAATGTCGGTATATAAAAAATTTAAAAAAAAATAATAATCTATCAAGCCCAGTATGTTGTTTCCGACAGTGGCCACTTCAGATCAAAAGTATCGAGCAGAATACCAAATAGTATTTATCTATGTATTTATTTTCAAACATATGATATTCTACCTTTTTCCAAAAAGGCCTCAGAGTGGATTACAATGAAAAAATAGATAAGTACAAATCATCAGTATAGTGACCAGGTACACAAGTAATAGCAGAGCATATGTTGAAGGGTAAAAGTTAGTAGTTATCATAGAGACAGTTGCAGACACAGCTGATATTCTGTATTAGTGAGCAGTAGGGATGGACATTCATTTTTAACAAAATAAACAATCACAACAAAATTGTCTATTTTGCCTTATTTCAGAGTTGCAGAGAAACAAAAGAAAAATTCCCCAAATTTAATGCAAAATTGATATTTTGTGTTACTACACAGAAATGCTGTAGCCACTTGTAGCCACTCAGTAAGTGAAGCAACTGAGCAGTACCTTGAGTTATTTTGCAGTAATGTGATTTACTGTGCAGAAACAGTAAATGTTACAATTTAGGTTAAAAAGTGTCATTTGGGGGAACAGTTTGTTAGTTAGAGATAAGGTTCAGCATTCCCATTGGCTGTTTCCTTAGTTACGAGTTTGTGTTGACAAGATAATGTAAACCCTATCTCTGTGATAGAATACCTTTCTTACCGGAGGCAGATATTATATGTGCAGTCATAGTGCCCGCAAGTAATTAGGGTATATTCACAGAGATGCAGTTTAACATATATTTAAACTCCTAAAGAATAACTTCACAAGTAGTTGTATATTGTGTTTCCTTTAAAGGTGAAACAACTCTAATATAAATAGGGTAGAAAATAAATAGTTTACTTGACCCTGGTGCTGTAGTTTGATCCTGAAGTTGTACTAAGGATTGAAGTTCTGAAAGAATTAGCTTGAATTTTGTTACAATAATAAAAGAAAAAGTGGTTTGTTTATCTGCCTGGGAGGAGTTCCTGTGCTTTGGGTCTGAAGAGCAGGAGAGTGTGAATTGATCCTGGGAAGTTTACAGTGTATGGCTCAAGATTTGTTTGTTGTCCTGGAAGCCTGGATACAGTGGCCACAGTTTTGTTTTTGTTTTAAGTGAAAGAGAGAGAACCAAGTGGTCAGATGATTTAACTAATGCTGATGCTCTGAGTTTCTTTTCTCAGGATTGCTGCTGCTGCTGTGAAGCTTTGGAAGGCCTCAGTGTAGGAGAGCTCTAGTGTACTGTAAAGAGATGCAGGCTGGGCTGCTGACATCATTGCTGACCTCAGCAGGTCCTGGGTCAGCCCGATCACATGGCCAAGCTTTAACGTGAAATACAACCTAAGTAAACATTTAAAAAAATTCCAAACCTTGGCAATTTAGGTGGGGGAGGTAAAAAAAAAAAGCTTCCTGTAAATTTTGGCAGCCCCAGGTGAACCTTGGCAAAATTGATCCCAAAAACATCAAATATCTCTTTTAAAATAAAAAAAATTGCTGTGATTTGCAGGTTGTGGCCATGAGTAAGAATTTGAACTTAAAATTCACTTAGAAAAGAGTTATCTATCCCATTTGGGACAGGGGGTTTCAGAGGCTCAGAACAGCTAGATATTTCTTTTAAAACAAGCCAGATGGTAGTTGTACACATCTGAAGAAGTGTTAAGGTGACAATTAACTCCTTATTTTGAGATTAAAACTTATTGTTCTCGTCATATTGAAATAGGTGTTGAGGGAATGTTTTCAAATAAATTTTCACAGTTTTTGAAAGTGTGGGGATTTCTCATGAAATGTTTTCTGTGGTTTGTGGTGATTTTGGTGGATTTTGACTTTTTTTTGGAGTAGGATTTGGTTTAATTTCTTTTTAATTTCTTCACATTCATATCAAGATTTTTTCAGTGAAGCTGTTGAAAGCAAGTTCCATTTCCCTTGAGGGACATAAAAAAAACCAGAACTAGGGGAACGTCATCATAGGAACATCATGGTTACTGCATATTTACAATGAGTTGGCAAGTGAGCAGATTATTGTAGGGATACATAAATCAGACACATCACAGTAAATTTTATGGATTAAACTCATTTATAAGTAAATGGGTTCTTAAAAAAAATCCTAATCTCCTAAAAGTAATCACCAATAGGTTTTTCTATAGATTCTTGATAAATAGATTTATAAACAAGATGGAGTGGAACTATTTTCACATGATGTCATCAAAGTAGGAATATTCTCTGTAAAAAAGAAAACAGTGTCAGTTGCTGGTTATCATTGAAAGAAAGAGAGAAAGAGATATGCAGACTGACATGGTGGCTATAGTTATGCCTAGCTACTGTGAAATACACTGATTTATTAGGATTTCCTTAGTGAATGCTTGTATGTGAGTGTGAGAGTCAAAATCATAGGGGTGTGCATTTGGTCCCTATGTATTGCCAATCCGCAACGGATGTGGCCATATTCATTGTATTCGTGGGGAACCAAAACATATCGCGATTCCCCACAAATACACGAATCTTCGCCGAATTATTCGGCCGCTTAAAGAAGACAATTTAAACAAACCCCACACCCTCCTGACCACCCCAAGACTTACCAAAACTCCCTGGTGGTCCAGCGGGGGGTCCGGGAGCCATCTCCTGCACTCACATCCTGGGCTTCCGGTTTCAAAATGGCGCCGATAGCCTTTGACCTACCATGTCACAGGGGCTACCGGTGCCATTGGTCAGCCCCTGCCACATGGATGGCGGCACCATCTTGTGCTCCTTCCATGTGACAGGGGCTGACCAATGGCACCAGTAGCCCCTGTGACATAGCAAGGGCAAAGACTATCGGCGCTATTTTGATTACTGGCAGCCAATGGCCTGAGTGCAGGAGATCGCTCCCAGACCCCCGCTTGACCACCAGGGACTTTTGGCAAGTCTTGGGGGACCCTGCTGACCCCCACAAGACTTGCCAAAAGTCCAGCGGGGTTCCGGGAGTGACCTCCTGCACTCGGGCCGTGCCTGCCATTATTCAAAATGGTGCCGATAGCCTTTGCCCACACTATGTCACAGGGCCGACGCTATTGGCACCCTTTTGAAACCGGCAGCCAAGGGTGTGAGTGAAGGGGATGGCTCCCGGACCCCCTGCTGGACCACCAGGGAGTTTTGGTAAGTCTTGGGGGGGTCAGGAGGGTGGGGGATTGTAGTTAAATTAATTTTAGCGGGGAAACAAATAGAAACCGATGTATTAACGTATCGGGGCGCCATACGGCCGAATGCAACGTATCTGCCCCCCCCTACGAATCCGAATCCAAAATGCAACGTATGGCGTCCCTCTGCACATCCCTACAAATTTAGTTTAAATAATCCTGAAAAAGGTGGCAGTTTTTAAAAATAAGTGAAGTGCTGTAGGGATGTGCAGCAGGGACGGATTTGTCCCATTCAGTATTTGTATTCGTCAGGACCCAAATCCATTTCATCTGTTCTCAGGGGACCCCGATCCGTTCATTAGTTACATATGTAATCATTTCCAAAAACAAAACCCCATCCCAACCCTTTACATTTTTACATTTAATTAACTACAACCCCCCCTCCTAACCCCCCCCCCCCACCAAGACTTGCCAAAAGTCCCTGGTGGTCCAGCTGGGGTCCTGGAGCGATCTCCTGCACTCGGGCCGTCGGCTGCCGGTATTCAAAATGGCGCCGATATCCTTTGCCCTTACTATGTCACAGGGGCTACCGGTGCCATTGGTCGGTCCCTGTCACATGGTAGGAGCAATGGACGGCCGACACCATCTTGTGCTCCTACCATGTGACAGGGGCCGACCAATGGCACCGGTAGCCCCTGTGACATAGTAAGGGCAAAGGCTATCGGTGCCATTTTGAATATCGGCAGCCGATGGCCCGAGTGCAGGAGATTACTCCAGTACCCCCGCTGGACCACCAGGGACTTTTGGCAAGTCTTGGGGGGGTCAGGAGGGTGGGGGTTTATTCGTTAGTGATATGTTGTATTCGTGGGGGTTCGCCATGTTTCATGACCCCCACGAATACAACGCATATGGCATATACGTTGCGGATTGCCAATACGTTGCAAACGAATGCATACCCCTAAAGGGCTGGTTTGTGGATTTTTGCCAGCCTAGTAAGTGCTGTGACAGAGAGAATTGATTAATTCAACCTTAATAAGTGAATAAAGATGATCACTATAGAAAATAACCTTTGGGGGTTTTCAAATGATTAAAAAAGCATTATTCCTTTTTGAGTAGTTTCTTTCAAAATTAACATCCACTTATTTGAAAAGGATAAATATATTAATGTTTTCTGTAAATAAACAACACACAGAAAAATAAGCCCTGATTGGCTGGTTAAATAAATTCCCTGCTTGTGTGGGAAGATTCTCTGAAGCTGCTATAGTATTTGGCCTGGGATACAGTGTTGGTACCAGTGGCGTAGCCAGAATTGATTTTTTGGGTGGGCACAAGGTTAACATGGGTGGGCTGTAGGCATGCAGGTCTACTAGTTGTTTTTTTACTGATAAATAATGCCAAATTATGCAGCATAGCATTCACATCTACGCCTAAGTATGAGGTTTACTTAATGATACAAACATAATTCACGGTGATTTGTGGTACTTTAGCCTTCTTATTATTACGATTTTATACACGGCTCCTACCTGTCCATAAATTTTGAGAGAGCGGTTGTGTTGCTTATATTTAAATTGCTAACATCTCAAAATATAGATATATATTTTTACCTTTGTTGTCTGATCTTTGTATTTTTCTAATCAGTTGGTCCTGGTCTCTTTTTCCCATTTTTTCCCTTATAGCTCATTTCCTAATTCCTTTTCAGTGTCTTTCTTCTATTACTGTCTTCTTCCCTTCCACACACACACACACACACACACACACACACACACACACACATACACGCTTTCTCTCACAGACTCCCTCTCACACACTCAAGCTGTCACTCTCATATGCTCTCCCCCCCCCCCCCACAAGCTCACATTCAAGTTCTCACTTTCTCACCCCTCCCCAGGCTTATATTCTTATGCACACACAGACGCACATCCAGGCACCCATTCTCACCCACACACATAAACCCAGACTCCCATTCTCACCCACAAACCCATGCTCCCAGTCTCACCCACACATATTCAAGCTCCCATTCTCATCCATACATATACGCATTTAAGGTACTATTCTCACCCACACATACACACATTCAAGCACCCATTCTTATCCACATATTCAAGCTTCCATTCTCACCCACCCACACAAACCCAGGCTCTCATTCTCACCCATATATACACACATTCAAGCTCCCATTCTCACCCACCCACAAACCCAGGCTCCCATTCTCAACCACACATACACACATTCGAGCTCCCATTCACCCACATATTCAAGCTTCCATTCTCACCCACATACACACCCAGGCTCCAGTTTTCACCCACACACACTCCCATTCTCATCCACACATACACATTCAAGCACGTGCACAGCTTCTGCTTTCTCCCCCAAAGCAGGAAGATCAGCTGCCTCTCCTGCTGCCACCGGCCTCCTGCTATCTTCGGGCGTCGGGCCGTACTGCCCGCCGAACTTCCTGTCGGGGGGGGGGAGCGGAAGCGCAGCGCACAACGTCCGCTTCCTCCCTCCCCCCCCCCCCCCAAGCAGGAAGATCGGCCCGACGCCCGAAGATAGCAGGAGGCCGGTGGCAGCAGGAGAGGCAGCTGATCTTCCTGCTTTGGGGGAGAAAGCGGAAGCTGTGCGCAGCGCTTCCGCTCCCCCAAACAGGAAGTTCGGCGGGCCGTTTGGTCCGAAGATAGCAGGAGAACGGGTGGCAGCAGGAGAGGCAGCTGATCTTCCTGCATTGGGGGGAGGAAGCGGAAGCTGCGCACGGTGCTTCCGCTCCCCCCCCCCCTCAACAGGAAGACCGGTTGGCCATACGGCCGCAGCAGCGCTTCCCCATGTGTGCCGTGATGGCGCGCGAGGCGTGGGTTCTCTTGTTCGCTGTCGCGGGGATGGGATCCCGCGACAGCCTTGCAGTTCCGGTGCCAGTTGGGTGGGCCTGGGTCTAAGTTGTGTGGGCACCTGCCCACCCAGGCCCACCCGTGGCTACGCCACTGGTTGGTACTGACAACACTGAAGGAGAAGTCTAAAGAAGTTAATGAGCTACTGAGTTGTTGGACCAAGCAGAGTTTTCTCATATTTCTGGATGGTAAATTTCACAATCTCATACAAGAAATAAGTGGTGATATGTACATTCTCATAATTTTTTCATTATTATTTAAAATAATGGGAATGAGAAACAAGAGTAAAAGTAAGAAGCATAAACTTGTATTACTGAATTTGCATGTTATGTGGTAAAGCTCACAGAATTTCCTTTCTTTTCTCATACACATTTTTCAGTTTCATATAACATATTGGGAAAGGATTTCTCTGAAGAGTATAATTTGCTTCTTAAATAGGAAGTCTGATCTCATGCACCTCATTCTCATGTGGTAACTTCCATCTATATTCTCATTTTATTTACCCTCAAAAATTCATATCTCTCTCATTAAACAGGGAAAACTGATTATCATTTATTTTTGTAGTGTAAGTATTAAAGTACAATTAAGACTTCAGAACAATACTAAAGGTTCTTATTTAGTCTGTGGAAGATAATCATGATAAAGGAGTCAGTTTCTTTTATTGAGTTTATAATGATAGGATAGTAGGAGCTGTTACAGACTATGGGCTCAAGAGTGGTGATTGTTCCTGTCCACTTTATGAAGCCTTGAAATCTAGTTTTGAACTCTATCATCTAAAACTTCTCATCATTCCCTGAGTAAAGGCAAGGCTCTGATAGCAAACAGCGAATACAATCTCCTCCATGAAGAATCGGAGATAAGTGCTAAACTGAATGCACAATTGCTAGCAAGAGACTCTTATTTAAAAGAAATTAGAGAAAACACATACCATACACAAAGAAAGGGACAAACACTTAGAAAAAATATTTACCTAAGATTTCATTTTTTTATGGGTTATCGTGGCAAAGATTACATATTCTTGGAAGACAAAAATAATTCACAAAAATGTTAGAGTTAAGTAATTGTTGGAAGAAATACAGTGAGTATAAGAAAAGTGAATGCTATACTTATTTGATTCATAGTTCACTATTAGCAAAAAAAAAAAAAAAAAGGGTTCTTCATTCTTAATTCACAATTTCTTTGTGAATGTTAAGAAATTTTCTTAAGAATAAATTTTATTTATGTGCATTGTATACTATCATCTTGGTATTAGAGAAAAGTTTTTTGAAAAGGAAAATAATTGTATTTATTACTATATACTTAACTCCTGCTTAATTCTCTTGAGAAAGGGAATTTTAAATAAATATAATTTTAACTGTTTAACAATTGTCTCTCATTTTGAATTCTACTTTATTCTCAATTGTAAACTTACCTGGTTATCAACTAAAGAATTATTTTAAGAGGAAACCCCATGTAACATCGTGACAGTAATTGGTTCCTACCCAGAGTGGTATACAGTAATATTTAGCAATTCATAAACATACCTTTATTTATTCACATCAATTTATCTTGAATAGATACTTTTGTTAACATAGGGATATGATAGTGGAGGGGTCCTGGTGTGATCTTCCACTCTCGGGCCACAGGTGCGTTAATAGAAATGGTGCCAGTGCTACCTTTGCCCTGTCATATGACAGGGCAAAGGTAGCGCCGGCGCCATTTTCGTTCCTGTCCCCCGACGTTACGAGCGCAGGAGATCACTCCCGGACCCCCGCTGGACCCCCAGGGACTTTTGGTCAGCTTGGGGGGGGCTCCTGACCCCCACAAGACTTGCCAAAAGTCCAGCGGGGGTCCAGAAGCGACCTCCTGCACTCGAATCATATTGCCGTATTGCAAAATGGCGCAGGCCATACGGCCATACGGCCGGCGCCATTTTGCAATACGGCCCAAGTATTGCAAAATGGCGCCGTCCATATGGCCGTATGGCCGTATTGCCGTATTGCGCTCGTGACGTCGGGGGACAGGAACCAAAATGGTGCCGGTGCTACCTTTGCCCTGTCATATGACAGGGCAAAGGTAGCGCCGGCGCCATTTCTATTAACGCAGCCGTGGCCTGAGAGTGGAAGATCACACCGGGACACCCCCCCCCCCCACTGGACCCCAGGTAATTTAAAACATTTTGGGGGGGTTCGGGAGGGTGGGGGATTTATTTTAAAGGGTCGGGGTGGGTTTTAGGGTTGTTTTAGTGTGCCGGTTTTCCCGCCTTCCCCCGATTTACGATTTACACGATTTAAAAAAAAAACAAAACCGCGCCGATCCGATTCCCTCCCCCCCCAGCCAAAATCAATCGTTAAGACGATCGATCACACGATTCACATCTCTAGTACCTTGTCCTCCGGTAACATAGAAACCATGCTAACTGTATCTAATTCGATCCCTAAGAACATAATGCAGGTAGCCGGCCCTTCCGTCTTCTCAGCTGCAATAGCCACTCCTAACTGCTCCGCCACCTGCAAAAGTCCCTCTAACAGAAACCTGCAATCCTGCGATTCCCTAGCAGCTATAAATAAAAAATCTTCCAAGTAATGTAACATATCCCTGCTTCCCGTATACTGTTCTGTAACCCACTGTAAGAAGGAACTGAACTTTTCAAAGAAGGCACACGATACAGCACATCCCATTGGTAAACAACAATCAACGAAAAAACTGCCCTCAAAAGTAAAACCAAATAATGGCACTATGCGTACATGTCCCGCAAAGAAACCTGAGATCGGCTAATAAGGCTCTACTAACTGTCCCCTCTGTCAAAACAGCCCGCCTCACGCAAGTAAGGGAAAGAGCTCTATCTCTGGCTGGTCCCGTGCTATTTATTTATTTATTTATTTATTGTTTTTGTTATACCGAGTTTCATGATAGGCATCACATCAACCCGGTTTACAAATAACAAGGAGTGTAAAGCATAACGTAACGTAAAAAACAATATTTTCAATAAGAACCTTGAACTTTAAATACAGTGAATCAGAAAAAGCAAGAGGGAAAGTTACAAAAAACAAGGAAAATAAACTAGGGATGGAAGGGGAGAAATTGAACAGCACAATATTTACATTTCAGCCTATTGATACATTAGAATAGCAAGTGAAAAAATAAGACTATGAAACGGTACATAGGTAATCAAATGAATAAATATGACACAGTTGTGAATGGTAATAGTATGATAAATATTCAGCAGGAATTAGTGAGAGAGGGTTTGAGGTTGGTTGATTCGTGTTTACATTCCATTATTGCATACGAGTTAGTGCTAGTGAGAGGAGGTTTTATTCAAGGCTTGGAAATGCTTTTTTGAAAAGCCAAGTTTTTAGTCTTTTCCTAAATGTTAAAGAGCATGGCTCTTGTCTCAAATCAGGTGGGATCGAGTTCCAGAGAGCTGGACCTGCTGATGAGAAGGCTCTGAGACTCAAGGATTTATGTTGGTAGGTTTTGGCCTTTGGAATTTGGAGTGACTCTTTGTAGTGTTCCCTGATAGGCCTGGCGGAGGTGAATTTTTTAAGTGGTATTTGTAGGTCGAGTTGCGTGTGTTGGTTGATAGTTTTGTAAATGATGTTAATGGTTTTGTACATGATTCTATAGTGGATCGGAAGCCAATGGAGGTTTTTGAGAATAGGTGAAATGTGGTCAATTTTCCTGGAATTTGTAAGGACTCTGGCTGCAGAGTTCTGAACCATTTGTAAAGGTTTGGTGTAAGAAGCTGGGAGGCCTAATAGTAATGAGTTGCAATAATCTAGTTTGGAAAAGATTATTGCTTGCAAGATTGTTCTGAAGTCCTGAGTGTGAAACAGCGGTTTTATTCTTTTCAGGATATGTAATTTGTAGAAGCAATCTTTGGTGGTTTGGTTAATGAATGTTTTGAGGTTGAGACGATTGTCTAGGATGGCTCCTAAGTCTCTTACGTGGGTTGTTTGAAGGAGTGTGGGTGGTTTAGGAAGTGTGTTATTGTTTTCCGGTGATATGAGCAGGAATTCTGTTTTCGAAGCATTGAGTACAAGGTTTAGACTGTTGAGGAGAAGTTTAATTTCTAATAGGCAACTGTCCCAGTATTCCATTGTTTTTGAGATTGATTCTTTTATAGGGATTACGATCTGTACGTCGTCTGCAAAAAGGAAATGTTTCAGGCTTAATTTTGTAAGTAGTTGGCAGAGTGGTAGCAGGTAGACATTGAAAAGGGTGGGTGAAAGTGATGATCCTTGCGGCACTCCTCTATTAGAAGGGTGGTATTGGGATTCTTTATTATGAATTTTGACTCTGTATCCTCTGTTTTCTAGAAATGTTTTGAACCAGTTTAGTGTGGCACCTGTTAAACCAATGTTTGCCAGCTGTTTTAGAAGAAGGGCGTGGTTGACGGTGTCAAAGGCCGCCGAGAAGTCAAGGAGGATTAGTAAATATGCTTGGCCTTTATCAATACCAGAGAGTAGGTAGTCCATGAGTGAAATTAGTAGCGTTTCGGTGCTTGCGGCTTTGCGAAAACCATATTGGTTTGGGGACAGAATACTGTGGTCCTCTAGGTAGTTGGATAGTTGGGTGTTTACCAGTTTTTCCATGATTTTAGCTATAAATGGTAGGTTGGAAAAAGGGCAGAAGTTGTTGGGATCACATGCATTTAGATTTGGTTTTTTTAGCAGTGGCTTGATTGAGGCAGTTTTTAGGTTATCTGGGTAGATGCCATGTGATAAGGAGCAGTTTATAATATCTGCTAGGGTTTTTGCTATTGTGTCCGGGATAAGAAGAAGCATTTTGGTAGGGATTTGATCAAATGGGTGTGATGACGGTTTCATTCTTTTTAATACATTTTGTATCTCTGTGATTGTGATGGGTTCAAAGGCATTAAGCTGGATGTCTTTATTTTGGGGAAGATATGTGTTATCTGGAGACGTAGTGTTTGGAATCAGCTGATTAAGGAGATCCGATATTTTTTTGTTAAAATGAAGAGCCAATTCGTCTGCTTTAGTCTGGGCTTGTTCGGGTGGTATATCTGGAGTGATAGGTTTAGTGAGGCTGGAAACGAAGGCGAATAGAGCTTTTGAGTCAAAGCTGAGATGATGAACCTTTCGGGCATAGTAGTCTCTTTTGGTTTTCAACGTGGTACTTTTGTAAAGATGGAGTGATCGTTTGTAATCAGAGAGTGAGGCTGGTGAAGGGGCTTTGCGCCATTTTCTTTCTTTTTGCCGAAGTAATTGTTTGAGTTTTCGTAGTTCATCATTATACCAGGGATGTCGTTTGGATGTATTAGCAGACCTTGTTTTGGTTGTCAGTGGGCAGAGAGTGTTTGCTATAGATTTTGTTATTTTGGACCAGGATTGGAGGGCAGCGTTAGGGGTAGATACTTCAATGAGTGGTAGATCCGAGGTTAGAGCTTTACTTAGATGTTCCGAGTTGCAAGGTTTTCTGTATAGGAAAGAGGGTCTTGAGTTGAGTTTGGAGTCTGATCGAGGTAAGGAAAAGCTGGTGGAGATTAGAGAGTGATCTGACCATGGGACTTTTTTGCAATTTGGTTGTTTTGTAAGAAAAATACCAGTGTTTGTAAAGAGTAGATCGAGCGTGTAGCCTGCTTTGTGGGTGGGTTTATTGATTTGTTGTCTGAATCCCATCGCTGACAGTGCGGTGATGAGGGCTTCACAGTTTGTAGAGAGGGGAACTTTGTCAACATGTAAATTGAAGTCACCCAGGATTATAGCAGGGGAGTCAAGATTGAGATGCAGAGTTATGGTTTCGATGATAGGAGAGGAGTCTGACTCTAGTAAGCCTGGAGGGGCATAGACTAGCAGGATTTGGAGTTGTTCTGATTTGAACAATCCTAGTTCTAGTTTAGTTACTGTACTGATGGGGTGGTGTGAGAACCTTAAGGATTTTTTTGCAGCTAGGAAGATACCCCCTCCTCTTTTTTTTTGTCTTGGGATGGAGAAGAAATCGTAAGTCTGCATTGGTAATTGGTTAATGAGTGTGATGTCCGTGGATTTGAGCCATGTTTCTGTTATGGCGCAAACGTCTGGGGTTGTGTCCTGCAGTATGTCGTTGAGTATAAGAGTTTTGTTGGTGAGAGATTGGGCGTTGAATAGGATTATGGTGAATAGGGTGAGGCCTAGTAACTGTAATGGGGGAAATCATGATTGGGATGAGTGATTTGTAGGTGCATGGTCGGTAGTACATTATTGTTCAGGTTGGATCGGTGCTGGATGAGTGCTACTGGAGCTTGGATGTGCTGCTAGAGACTGGATGTGTGCTTCTGTAGCCTGGATGAGTGCTGCTAGAGATTGGATGCGTGCCTCTGGAGACTGGATGAGTGTTGCAGGAGACTGGATGAGTGCTGCAGGAGACTGGATGAGTGCCTCTGGAGACTGGATGAGTGCTGCAGGAGACTGGATGAGTGCTGCAGGAGATTGGATGAGTGCTGCTGGATGAGTGCCTCTGGGGACTGGATGAGTGCTGCAGGAGATTGGATGAGTGCTGCAGGAGACTGGTTGAGTGCCTCTGGAGACTGGATGAGTGCCGCAGGAGACTGGATGAGTGCCGCTGGAGACTGGATGAGTGCTGCAGGAGATTGGATGAGTGCTGCTGGAGGCTGGATGAGTGCTGCAGGAGATTGGATGAGTGCTGCTGGAGACTGGATGAGTGCCGCTGGAGACTGGATGAGTGCCTCTGGAGACTGGATGAGTGCTGCAGGAGACTGGATGAGTGCTGCAGGAGATTGAACACCATGGAACACCATGCCACTCGAAATTAGGCTGCAGAGAAATTTAAAAATATTCAAAACAAATCTGAAAACCTGGCTCTTTAAAGCTTTTTATAAAAATAAAGAGAAGGAAAAAAACAGTTGATTAACAAGGACGCACAAATATTGAAGTTGTTACTTGTAACACACAAATGCATATTAAGATTAAATACAAATCGCCTAATGTGGTCCCAATATACAAGTTTAACTTACACACATAGTTTATTGTATTAAAATGTTACTGTACTATGATGGCACATGATTAAGTTGTAATCTATACCACTCCATTTATTATTGTGCCTTACTGTAAACCGTTGTTATGGTTATCTAACTTAACGGCGGTACAGAAGAATTTTTTAAATAAATAAATAAATAAAATATCTGGGTGGATCGTTAAAAGCCTGAAAGCAGCTTCAATATCCGTTTTGGCTAACAAAGCACCCTGCCCCACTGCTCTGACCCTAGCCAAGGCTACATCAAAAGAGGGATATCTCACGAACAGCAATCCCTCTGAATAAAGTCATTAACAGACTCACCCCGCGGGTATGACAAATTTAAAATAAGCCTAAACTTACCTGCTGTCTTCTTTGGAATCACCGCAAGCGGTGAGAGATGCATCTGCGGAAAAGGTGGCGACCGGAAAGGCCCAGCGATACGCCCCATATTTAATTCCCCTTTCAACTTGGACCTCGCTACCTCCGCCAGCTGTCTTGCCGACCTCGCCTTATGCACCCTCCCCCCATATCATGGACCCACATAAGGAATTCTAAATCCATCTCTGAAGCCTTCATGTAAAACCTGGCTGCTTCCTTGTCTGGGTAGTGCATCAGCCACTGAACCATCTGAGCTAGCACAACTGGGGAAGCAGCTTTGGACCAACAGCCTTCATTGTTTTCCCCCTTTAACAGGGGCACTCCCAAGCTGCTGGGCACATTTGGATGCAGGGTGCATTCCATTGAATGTGGAACATGCATGACGGAACTTGCATTCTGGGAACAAGCAGCTTGCCCTATTGAATCGCCAGCAAATGTCTCCACTCCCTGAACTTCCTTTTTGGGCTCTGCTCCCTTTGGGCACAGTACTGAAGTCACGAAAGGAAACCCCCCCCCCCCCAGTCCCTCCACTCGCTCCGAGGCTCGTTCCATGTGTTCCAAGCGCCCCCCCCCCCCCCCCACCCCGCTTTACATTCCCTGCACTTTTATTTGTCATCTGTGTAAGCCACAAATTAATGTCCTGGGTACCCCAGGACATAAACCTATTACCTTCCATCTTGTCCCTAAATTTCTCATTATAATTCAACCATGCCCAACCCTTGTAATCCTTGAAAGCACCTACTATACTATTACCATAGGCTAAAAGTGCACCGTATTGCCCAGGCTGATAATGCCCTACTATACTCGCTAGCCTGAAAACCCCCCTGACCCAATTCAATATGTTTTTTAACACTTTAGGCCCAACACTAACGCTACCATTCTTCTTTTTATTTTTATTTTTTCCCTTCTGAACTCCCCATCTGCCTTCTAACAATATGAATATGTTAACATACTTTCGCTTTTTAATTCTGCACCGTAACTTCTTAGGCACCTCTTCCCAGAGCTCCGTCAAAGATGCTAGAGCTGGGTGCCCCATATCCTGACTAGGTCCCTCTCTCCCTTTTCTCACCCTGTCCCTCGAGCCACTGGACTCCGAGGAGGAAGTCTCCGTGGAATCGGACTCCGAGCTAGGCTCCGACGAGGACCCCTTCTTCCTCTTACCCTTCTTTGTTCCCTTGAGTATCCTACCATCTGCTTCATTACCTGATGTTGCTCCTCTGAACCCGACCATGACATCTCCCTCTGCTCTTTCGTTCCGGCCTTGTCATTGCCGATCCCCTCCCGATGTCTGCGCTGGCATCCTCTCTCTCCACGCTTCCCTGCAGGATGGTCCCGGAGTATCCGCACTCACTGTCCCTGGGAAAACAAACGCACCAGCGGCAGCATCTCCTCGAGTATCCCTGTTCCCGGATTCCCTCCTTGCCCTTGTCCCAATGCTGCCCCCCTCTTCACCAAAATTAAGTCCGCTGTCCTCCCTCCTATAGCCTATCCCCCTTTCTTCACTTTCAAATACCTCCTCCCCACTTCTCTCAAATTGAGACCATACATGCCATCCCCCGAAGCGTGCATGCCTAACATCCCCCCTTCCCTGACTAAAAAAGCTGGAATCCCCAGCACGACCACCTGTACCCAGTGGTAACTCCCCTTGGGACCTGTGCCCACACTCACCGCATGCCTGTCCAGACGCACCGCTCTGTGCTGCTTGCCTCCACGATTCTCCCACCGCTGCTTGCGGCCCCCCTCTGCTGCACCCTCGGGAACTTCTCACTCCGGGTCCTCTTTCCCTCTCCACCGGAAACCTGACCGCCTGACCCTGGCCTCTGGCACTCAAACTGCGTTGCGCTGCCCGTCCTCCTTCCTTCCTGGTTGGTGAAAACTTTTTTGCTGCACAAGGCCTGGAATGTCCTCCTCTCTCCGACTCACTGCCCCGCAGTCCCCCCTCCAACACTCCTGAATGCAGACCCGCCCCCGACCGGGAACACTCAGTCGGGTGTGGCTTGCTGATCTCAGTGGGAAGCTTCGGGGAGTGAGAAAACGTCCTCCCCAAAGCATTCAAAGATAAATAGAGCGGGGATGCTTGAGAATCACCTCCTCCCGGCTAGGCGCCTCCCCTTCGAACTTTCCCCTAAACTTCCTAACATCACGTCCTCGGGTGGACGGGGAGAAGCACACCTCACCTCAGGCTCCAAAGGGCTGGAAAAATGTGCCGCAATGGTAACTCGCCTGCCTGTTTTGCCCACAAGCTTGGTCGCCTCCGGCTTCCCTCCGCTCTCCCGGCCCCTCCGCATAGTGGTGCAGGAGAACCAAAATACTGACAGCTCTGAAATAGAAAGCTCTTAGTCCGGTTTTGATTAAAAAAAAATTTTTTTAAGACCAATTCCACAATAATTTCCTCACACAGAGCTAACAACCAGACAAGTGCTCCCCTCCTAGCTAAGCCCCATCGAAATGTGACCATTACTCCATACGTCACCACAACCCCTAACCAATCTCTGAGCAATGTTTGAATCTCCTTCCCGCCCACTAACCTAATCCCCTTTGCATTTCCTCCCCTTCCGCTTCCTACCTAACCATCATCCCCCTTCCCCTCCCCCTCCCCCTTTTTCTACCCGTTTCCTTCCTCTGTGCTGCACGCGATCTACCCATGTTACATCATCAGAGCAGGACAATTCTGCTTCTCTGCTCATTTATATGCAGACTAACTATAAAAGACACTTATTAACATAAATCATGTAATCATTTTATATTATATTCTTTTTCATTTATCAATAACAAAATAAACAACTTTAAAAAAACAGAACATCAAAGTAATTCTACTATCAAAAATATAACTTTCCGATAAGTATATACTTCTTTAAACCTTTTGTTACACTCCACAGACTTCTTTCGACTTCAGCTTGACCCCGACAGAATGCCTCACCCACACTGGTCCCCCGAAGACGTGGCTGACTGCTGAACACCACTATGCCGTGACTGAGATGTGCTGCTGTGGGTTGTCCCAGGCGTGCGTGCGCACAGCAGCTTTCTAATTAATGGATCCGTGGTAGGAATTCCTAGTGGCGTGGGAGATGGACGTCATCAAGCTGCCCTTATTTAAGGGCAGCTTCACCTGCTATCTGTGCCTCAGCTATAGGTCTCTTCCCTGTCTGACGCATTCTTCTGCTTGCCTGCTCTCACCCACGACTTGGACCATTCCTGGATACTCACTTGCCCGCTACCTGCCATGACTCAGACCATTCCTGGATTCTTGCTTGCCTGCTGCCTGCCACAACTTGGACTGTTCCTGGATTCTTGCTTGCCTGCTGCCTGCCACAACTCGGACAGTTCCTGGATTCTCGCTTGCCTGCTGCCTGCCACAATTCAGACTGTGCCTGGACCTCCTTTGCTTGCTGCCTGCCCTGACTCGGATTGTCCTTGGATACCTCTCTCTTCAGCCGGGATCAGCTCTGCTCCTGGACCAAGGTCTGTGCCTCTAAGAGACACTCCGCCAGCCGATGGCAAGGACCTTCGGACCGCCTTGAAGAGTCTTCCATCTTGCCGTGGCTTAAGGGTTCGTGTAAGTAACAGATAGCTGAGCTCATGGACTCGGCAGACTTTTTGGGACTGCAAGCCATACCGGGATTGGCCAAAGAATACAACAACAGCAGCACTGGCTGTAGCACATGGCAAATTCTTTGGAGCTTCTTAGCGCATGTCTAGATGCTACCACTACCCCGGGGCATACCTCTCCCTCCAAGATGCCTGTACTGGCTGTTATTAATTGCATCCGTTGCATGGGATCTTCTTGGTATTTAGGTACTTGCCAGGTTCTTGTGGCCTGGTTTGACCTCTGTTGGAAACAGGATGCTGGGCCTGATGGACCCTTGGTCTGACCCAGCATGGCAAATTCTTATTTTCTTATGTTCTTAAATGAGACCCCCACTGACCAATACCCCTAGCGCCTGCCTTCTCTCATCCTCATATCGAGCCAGCTTCAGTCTCTCCCACTCTTCCAAATACTATCCGAACCGAGAAGCCAATGCAACTAGGCCGAACCCAATGCTCTACTGAGGAGAGACTTTGATGCCGGAATTTGTGCCTCTGTTTCTACTGTGGAGGCACCAGAATCTTTTGGCACAATGCCCACTGAAGCCAGGAAAAGGGAGAACCTAGGAGCCATCGGGGAGCTACTCCTTGGACTCACTGCACCTTCTCCCCAACTCACTTTGCCGATCACCTTGGAATTTAATGCCCGATTGTTTGTCACCCATATATTTCATTACATGGACTTCCTAAACATATTATTTCCAATAGAGGTATGCAATTCACTGCCAAGTAATCTTTGTCGCAAATTTAACATTACATTGGATCACAAAACCTCTTATCATCCTCAGGCCAACTGTCAAGCAGAAAGAACCAAAAGAACATTAAAGGCCTTTTTAAGAGCTTATGTCAATGAACGCTAGAATGTCTGGTCTACCCTTTTATCACAGGCAGAGTTTTCGCATAATTCACTTGTTAGTTCTGCAACTGGGTCCTCTTGATTCCAGATTGTCTTTGGGAAACAACCTTTGCCCCCATTGCCGTTATCTCTGTCGGTACCTTCCCTGCAGCCCAATCCACCGCTCAGGATTTGCGAAAACTATGGATTCGTACCGAGGAAATGCTAAGACAAGTGGCACAGAGAGTCAAGGCGTCTGCAGATCTACATCACAGACCAGCTCCCCAATTTAAACCCAGAGACAAGGTATGGCTAAGTACCCAACATCTTCGACTTCGCTTACCCTCCATAATATTGGCACCTCAATATGTAGGGCCATTTCCCGTCCTCCGATAAATTGGTCCTGTCACCTATCAACTACGACTACCCATTTTCATGGGCATACATAATGTTTTTCACGTGTCACTTCTCAAACCACTGGTTCTTACATGGCCTTCCTGGAAAACACCTGTATCTACTGCTATTGCATCTGAGGATCAAATATACCAAGTAAAAGAAAGATGTTCACCAGAGGAACCATAAATGGGAATACCTGCTTTCTTGGGAAGGTTTTGGACCTGAGGAAAATGCTTGGGAACCCACATCAAATGTAATAAGTAATTCATGCCACGCATCCTAAGAAGCCAAAAGTTACTGGAAGGGGCCCTAAAGCAGGGCTACTGTTATCCTCCACCGACCTCTTTCGACTGCAGTCTGACCCCGACAGAATGCCTTACCCAGGCCAGTACCCCAGAGATGCAGCCGACCGCTGAATGCCGCTATGCCGCAGCTGAGACATGCTGCTACGGGTTCTCCCAGGTACGTGTGCGCGCACAAGCTTTCTTATTTAAGGGCAGCTCGACCTGCTATCTGTGCCTCAGGTACAGGTCTGTTCCTTTTCTGATGCGTCCTTCTGCTTGCCTGCTCTCACACATAACTTGGACCATTCCTGGATTCTCACTTGCCTTCTGCCTGCCACGACTTGGACCGTTCCTGGATTCTCATTTGCCTGCTGCCTGCCACTACTTGGACCATTCCTGGATTCTCACTTGCCTGCTGCCTGTCACAACTCAGACTTGCCTGGACCCCCTTTGCTTGCTGCCTGCCCTGACTCGGATTGTTTTCGGATACCTCTCTCTTCAGCCAGGATCAGCTCTGCCCTTAGACCAAGGCCTGCACCTCTGAGAAACACTCTGCCAGCTGATGGCAAGGACCTTCAGGCTGTCTCGAAGAGTGTTCCATCTTGCGTGGCCTAAGATCCACATAACACTTTTTCTTTGTTGCTATTTGTAATAACTTGTATTCAATTTCTAAAAATTGATATTTTGTGTGATTTTCTATTTTCTAGTGAAGACAGTTAACGTGGTGAAGAACATTTGCTGGTAAGATTGTCTTTTCCTTTCTATCTATTTATGTTCCTTTCCTTTCCTTCTCTTTTTCTTCTTAATAACATTTATTATTATTTCTTTATTTGAGCTCAGGCCTAGCTTATCGAATTCCCTTATTTGTATGTAATCACTTATCTGTTTTTGTTCTTTCATCTTTCATCACTGGCCAGAGTGATCATGTCTTCCTTCTTCTTCTTTTCTCTCTTCTTTCATATTATCCAATTCTTTAAATAAATTTAAAAAAGAATCTTCAATCCTCAAACTGCTCCAGATCTTCCAAATACTAAGTCAGTGGTATTTCCTATCATGTATGTCAATGACGGCTTGTTGTAACTGAATTTTTTCTAACTAATAAAAACAAATGATAATTATTTATCCCTACCATTGATATCAATGAACAGCTTATATTCTTTTGTTTACACTCTCAATGTATCACTCTGTAGGTTTTCAATACATCAATCTCATTTACTCATTTACAGTATTATCCACTCTTCCTGTTAATTGTATTTTTCGGTTACTTGTAAGGGCTTCGCCCAAAAGTTTTTGTTTTTTGTGAACCGATACGATGTGCGAACGGCTATCGGTATAGAAGAGACTTTAAATAAATAAATAAATAAATAAATAAATAAATAAATAAATAAATACTATATTCAATAACTATTGCTGCTCTATAAAGCGGTGCATTTCTTAACAACTGGATGTAAACCATGGTAATGATATAACAAATTTATTAAATGATAAACCATGTTATCAAAAGTGCCAATATTATTTCACCTATGACAACAACCCTCATTCGGGAGCCAAAATGCTAACACTGTATCGTGTTTCATTCTATTCACTTGAATGAGTATGGGACTTGTAACCCATTATAAAGTGAATTGCTCACCATGAATAATTTGTAATCATCAGGTTTGTCAAGTTAGGTTTTTTTTTAAAGAAGATGAACCTTTTTCTTTCAATTTTTTTCAATTTTTTCAATGTTTTAACAATTTTTTTCTCATCTGTTTTTGTCCGCACAACATAGTCACTGCGAAGTGTATCCACATAATACACTTCACACTTCTGTGGATACACTTCGCAGTGAATATATTGTGTGGACAAAAACGGATGAGAAAGAAATTGTTAAAACATTGAAAAAATTGAAAAAAAAATTGAAAGAAAAAACGGAACCACCAAGGTTCATCTTCTTTAAAAAAAAACTAACTCGACAAACCCGATGATTACAAATTATTCGTGGTGAGCAATTCACTTTATAATGGGTTACAAATCCCATACTGATTCAAGTGATTAGAATGAAACACGATACAGTGTTATCGCTATAAAGCGGTGCAACATGAAATTGAGTTAACATAAACTAATTTAAACCTTACCTTAATTGTAAGGAAAATGTGCCAACTCATTCATACCATGCATACTCACTCATACTTTAGTTGTTCTATTGATTGCTATAGGTTTTATATACTTATTAGGCCTCAGGTGAGAAGAGCACCAGCAGCATTCCTCTCATTCCAACAGCCAGCTCCTAACTGACTTACTCCTCTGTCTCTTACTTTCATTGCTGGAGTTATCACTATGCTTGAAAAATATAGTGCTGGGGTTGTTTGACTAACATTCTCATTGATGTTTGAGTGCTTCTTTTTTAATTTATTGTTGTTGATACATTTTTGGTAACCTTGGTGACATTTAAGCTCTTGCTAATTTTGAGTTATGTTCCTGTGCTTTGACTGGCTTTAGCGTCTTTGTGCTGGTCCCATCACCTGTATCTGGGGAAGCCGTTGTGATATTATCCCAGATATGACTTCCCTTCGATTGTCAAGTTGGTGCTGCCGACTGCTGAGTTTCACTAACATCTCATTCAGTTTGTTTTATACTGTAGTGCTGGAAGTGAATTGGATTTTCAAACCTAGTCATTAATATTCTAGTCAGTTCATTGATTTCTAATTAAATATAAGAAGAGCACCAGAGAAGCAGATCTCCTTGTGCATATGTACAGAGCATAGAGGAGAATAGAGATATATAAGTAACCCAGCATGTAAGCAAGAGGCAGGTAGGTGCTATGGCTGTCTGATAGTGAGTTAATGAACTATTATTAATGCTAGTGCTGCTAAGTCTGCTGACTGCTGACTCAGAGTGTGTTTCACTAATATCTCTCATTCAGTTTGTGTTTTACTGTAATGCTGCTGATACTGGATTGGAGTTTCAAATCTAGTATTTCACTACAGCAAGTTGATTTGATAAGTGTACTAGTACTACTACAAATTACTTAAGTAGCACTGCTACAGCACAGCACAACACAGCACAGAGGAGACTCAGACTACGACACTAATCTGAGTGAAAAGTAATTTAAATTTCCATTTTGTTGTACTATTGGTGGGGGTAAGGTCATCTCATTTTCAATTGCAGTCTGACTTTTTTGACTCTGTGACTGCTGCTGAACTGAGTGCAGACTCAGCAAGAGGCTCTCTCTATGGACATCCTGTGGAGTTTTATATTTCCATTTTAGTTTTTGATTACTGTAAATAGTGCAACACGTTAGTATACAAATGTGACATTTATTATGCAAGTGGGAGGAGTAAATGATAATGAGCAGCTCCTAACATCAAATGTGATAGAGTAATGCACAACAACATGGGTTTTAACTACAGCTTTTTTCTTTCTTTTATACCAACATTAGCTCTGCATTACTGACCGAGAATTTATTGAGAGAAGAGAGAGAGAGAGAGAGACTCTATGGGGACCAATATGTCACTCTACCATTTATACCACTGTAAGTGGGCGCTCTATTAACTTGGGGTGAGATTTGGACAGTGGGGTAGGTTTTGGGGGGCACTTTTTTACATACAGAATCAGAGGAATGAACAGCAAAGATGACAATTTTCTGTCATTTGGAGTGATGAAAGGTAAAAGAGGAGTTGATTTGTACAATATACTCTCTACCTAGCTTGATTGAAGCAATATTTCTGCTATATTTATTAGAGATGAGCTTCGTTTTTTCGTATCGGGTTGGAATTCAGTTCAGGCGCATCATTGAAATTTTCGTTTTTCGCGGATCGTTTTTTGTCGGCACAGATCGGGAAAACAAGTCAGAAAACGAATCGCAAAAAAATGAATCGGGAAAAAAACGAATCGGGAAAAAAAATGAATCGAGAAAAAAAAAAAAAATCGGAAAAAAACCACCCCAACCCTTCAATTTTTACTTTCTTACAAACCCCCCCCCCCCCCCACCATACCAATCCCTCCCCAAGGCTTACTAAAATCCCTGGTGGTCCAGCGAGGTCCTGCGAGCGATGTCTCCCTCTTGGGCCATCGGGCCTACCATGAATCAAAATGGCACCAGTACCTTTTGCCCTTACGATGTCACGGGGGCTACCGGTGCCATTGGTAGGCCCCTGTCACATGGTAGGAGAAATGGATGGATGCACCATCTTGTGCTCCTACCATGTGTCAGGGGCTGACCAATGGCACCGGTAGCCCCTGTGACATAGTAAGGGCAAAGGCTATCAGCGCCATTTTCAATACTGGCAGCTGATGGCCCGAGTGCAAGAGATCACTCCAGGACACCCGCTGGACCACCAGGGACTTTTGGCAAGTCTTGGGGGAGACTCCTGACCCCCTGTCACATGGTAGGAGCAATGGACGGCTGGCGCCATCTTGTGCTCCTACCATGTGACAGGGGCCAACCAATGGCACCGGTAGCCCCTGTGACATAGTAAGGGCAAAGACTATCGGCACCATTTTGAATACTGGCAGCTGACGGCCCTGACCCCCCAAGACTTGCAAAAAGTCCCTGGTGGTCCAGTCCTGTATTGCTCCTATAGGGATGATCCAAGATCCCAGCCAGCCTTACCATGATAATTAAATATAGGGGATTCCAGTGTGAGACTTTTTTCAAGTTCAACCCTAAAGCTTCATACTGTTTCTTTGGGATGTTCCAGCATCTCCTTGATCGAGCCTCTCCATGTTCCAGTGTTCCCGTGGTCCTCCGTGTCTTCCAGCGTCTGTCTTGTTCCTGCTCCACATTCCCTGGTAGTACCCTTCAGACTGATTCTTGGTACTGACCCCTGCTTAGATGATTATGACTGTTGGCTGCCTGGACCTGACCTTTGCCTGCCTTCTGACCATGTTGACCACTGCCTGGAACTGACCTCTGCCTGCCTGACCACAATGACCGCCACCTGGAACCGACCCTCACTTGCCTTGACTATGCTTGGACTGACCTTGGATTTGACACTTGATTTGGCTGACCACTTCCAGACGGATACCCTGGCTTTGACCCTTGCGCTTCACTCGGACCCCTCCTATTGCCTTCTGTGACCACCAGACCGAACTGCTTGGACTTTGCCCACGGCCTTCCTCCGACCAGACCCACAGGCACTTCCTGTTCTGCCCAGAGAGCCTTCCTGAACTGTTATCTCCCTGAGGCCGCCAGACTCTCCAGTTCAAGTCTGGTCCATCCTCTCTGCATCAGCCATGCACCCTTACTTGTGGTGGGCACACCTCTCCACTACCTCTCCGGGAGACCCTCTGAGGCCCAACTAAGTCCAGGCGGTCCGGGTACATAAGGGCTCAACCTGCGGAAAACCCGGACTGTTATTGGCGAAGCTCCAGCTAGCCTCTGTCTCCTTGTGTGCTCTGCCTCTTGGTGGCAGGCGCTCTCTGGGTCCGACCAGAGGGCCGTACCAATCCTGCACCAGGCCAAAGGTCTAACTCCAGTGCAACAGGTTGCCAAAGCAATGGACTTGGCAGAGTCTCCAGCTTTGCAGGCCATCCTCAGTCTTTTCACTCAAGGGCACCGCTGGCACTCCCAGCTCCACCCCGTTTCAATGGGGATATCTCTGTCGAGGTTTTATTAATCAATGCTACATGCAGTTCTCACTGCAACCTTCGCACTTCCCAGATGAAGTGACAAAGATCACGTTCATCCTCTCGCATTTTGAGGGGAAGGCCCTGGCATGGGCTTCTCCACTCTGGGAGCTCTCTGACGCAATTCTACGCCAGCTCCCTCAGTTTATTTCTGTCTTCTGATGCACCTTTGAGAACCCAGGCCGACAGGCGGTTGCTGGCCACCACCTACTCCACCTCCGTCAAGGTTCACACCTGCTAGCCGAATATACGGTGGAGTTACGAACTCTGGCCACAGAATTGGGATGGCAGGAAGACTGCCTGTAGGCACTCTACCTCGAGGGACTGTCTCCTGTATTTAAAGATGAGCTGGCCACCAGGGAGATCCCTGCATCTCTGGAAGATCTGATTTCTCTGGTCGGAAGGATCGACTACCATTTTTGGCAACGGCATCAGGAGGTAAGGGCTCTTCGACATCCTGCCCTATGGCCACCCCATTCTTTGAGCCCCTGGTTGAAGGCCTTACCAGTTGCCCCTCAACCTCCTGAGGAAACCATGCAGATCAACCGTGGCCACCTGACTCCGGAAGAATTTCTCCAACGAAGAAAATCTGGCATCTGCCTGTATTGTGGTGGCTCCAGCCATCTTCTCCAGACTTTTCCAGTGCGTCCGAGAAACTCCAAAGCCTGATCCTGGCGGGGGTCCTGAGCTTGGGCGCTACAGTTTCTGGCCTTCAACTGTTGCTGCCGGTCTCCCTCCTCAGGGAGTCATGTTCATTCAACACCACCAACCTCGTGGACAGTGGGGCGAGTGGAAATTTCATTTTAGAAGAGATTATCACACTCCTTCAGATACCAGTTCAGCCATTGGATGTGCCAATATGATTTGCCTCAATTCAGGGGGAACCTCTCCCTGATCGTATCATGCACCGTACCCTGGCCATCTGCCTCACTGTTGGGACTCTCCATGATGAGGAGATCTCCCTCCTGATCCTGAAATGATCAACACACCCCGTAGTCCTTGGACTTCCTTGGCTCCAGTTACATGCACCCCACTTTGACCGGCAGTCCCTGCATCTCACCCAGTGGGGCCCTCGATGTAAAACCCAGTGTTTACGGCAAGGGTCTCTATCTATATCGGTCTTAAGTTCTACTACCCATCCCGGGTTAACTGCTCCATACTGGAATTTAAAGATGTGTTCTCCAAACAGAACGCTGATATCCTGCCTCTGCTTTGGAAGTTCAACTGCCCCATAGAACTCCTACCAGGTGCCACGCCACCCAAGGGCAGAACATACCCTCTTTCACTCCCAGAGACTCAAGTGATGTCAGCATACATCAAGGAAAATTTAGCCAAAGGGTTCATAAGACTCTCCACATCCTCGGCCAGGGCCGGGCTCTTCTTTGTGAAGAAAAAGGATGGCAGTCTAAGACCATGCATAGACTACAGAGGTTTGAACGCAGTAACCCATAAGGACCGGTACCCACTGCCACTTATCAGTGAACTGTTCGACCACCTTCATGGTGCACAAATCTTTACTAAACTAGATCTACGTGGAGCATATATCCTAGTACGGATTCAACCGGAAGACATCTGGAAGACTGCCTTCAACACAAGAGACAGACATTACGAGTATGTAGTAATGCCCTTCGGGCTATGCAATGCCCCTGCAGTCTTCCAGTGGCTAATGAACGAGATTTTCCAGGATCTTTTGTACTCATTCGTTGTAGTGTACCTGGACGATATACTAATCTTCTCCAAAGATCTAAAGACTCACTGTTCCCATGTTCAAACAGTCCTCCAGTGTCTCAGAGACCACCATCTCTATGCTAAATTGGAGAAGTGTCTTTTTGAACAACCCAGTCTCCCATTCCTGGGCTACATCTCTAGCCACGGGTTTACCATGGACCCCAACAAACTCCAGGGTATTCGAGATTGGCCTCAACCAGTGGGTCTCTGAGTCCTACAAAGATTCCTTGGCTTTACAAATTACTATTGAAACTTCATCACCAATTACTCCATGCTGGCCGCTCCACTCACTGCCATGACGAGGAATGGATGTGATCCTTGAGTGTGGAGCCCCAAAGCCCAATCAGCATTCCATGCCTTGAAAGAGGCCTTCTGCACCGGCCTGTGTCTACATCACCTGGATCCAAACTGCCCCTTCATAGTCAAAGTCAATGCTCCGCTATTGAAGCAGGAGCGGTCTTCAGTGAATACTCCACCAAGGGAACCCTGGTTCATGTTCCTTTTATTCACACAAGTTCTCTCCCATAGAATGAAATTATACCATAGGGGACTGTGAACTCCTAGCAATTAAACTTGCCCTCCAGGAATGGCGTCCCTGGCTTGAAGGGGCGCAACACAGGTTCACAATATATACCAACCATAAAAACCTGCAGCACCTAAAAGAGGCCCAGTTACTCAACCCAAGACAAGCCCATTGGGCTCTATTCTTTGCACACTTCAACTTCGAGCTCTGCTATCGCCGGCGGCGAAAAATCTTCGTGCAGATGCGCTCTCTCACTCCGTCAATCCAGAAGACACACCCGAGACACCTACACCTATTATTGATCCAGCCTGCATATCAATTGCAGTTACCACTATGATACCTGCCAAGAAGACGGTGGTCCCCAGCCATCTCCATGAACGTGTACTTCATTGGGCTCATGACTCCAAGCTGGCCAGTCATCCTGGCCGAGCCCGAACTCTCGAGATGCTCTGAAGCACTATTGGTAGCCTGGTATGACTAAGGACTTGTTGCGTCCGTCGCTGCTCGATGCCCTCACTCCGCCCTCTTTACCTCTGTGGCGACTCCCTCTGGGTCTGATGGACGGTTAGCTGCTGCAGTGTCTCTTTCAAGGCATGGCCAGCTTGGAGTCATGAGCCCAACGAAGTACATGTTCACAGAGATGGCTGGGGACCACCGTCTTCCTGGCAGGTACCATGGTGGTAACTGCAATTGATATGCAGGTTGGATCAATAATAGGTGTAGGGGTCTCAGGTGTGTCTTCTGGATTGACAGAGTGAGAGAGCGGCACGCCGCTGTGGATCCGCCATGTTGCCTGATGACGTAGGGGGCGCGTGCGCTCCGAGTGATGTACCAGCAAGGGCGCGAACCTCGGGGCGTCCCCCCGGGATGACATCATCCGCTTCCAATATAAAAGGTCTCAGTATTCGCTAATGAATCGAGTTAGCAAGGGGATTGCTGGGGATTGCTTTGGCTTTTCTCCCAAGCTACTCTGCCTCCTTGGACTTACCAGGGGTACCCGCTCCTCGGGAGCCTCACTCTCTTTTCTTTATTTCAGATTGCAGATAGGAACCAGTACTTGCTCCTCGAGGGCCCATGTTTTTGAACACTCTGAAGATTCTCTACTGCCTGGAAGCTATCACAGATACAGACATTTGTGAGTTACCATCACTCTCTCAGAGCTTTCCCTGGAACCAGGTACTCGCTCCTCGAGGGCCTATCCCTTTCCAGCTACTGAGCTTCTTTAAGACCTTATGTGAGTTGTCATCCAGTTCTGGCTATGAACACAGCATACCCTGTCTACTCACTATCTATAGTTTCTCTATAGCTCAGCAACCCTGGGATTGCTGTTCCAGTACCTGAGGGACTTTAGCCCTGCCGGGCATATCAGCTTACTACTGCCACCTCTGGTGGTTCTACTAACCTGTCTAATAAAATAACTATCTGTGTCTGTCTCCATACCCAAGCCTAGCCGGTGGTCCCTCTCAGGATATCCTTCTGGGGACGCAGTCATCTGCCTTTGGCCCAAGGATCCACCTATCTACATTCCTCTACAGCTGGGTGCCTCTCCAAGCACTCCGCTGGTAACAGATTGCTACTCCTTCTCCATCAGGAGTCTTCAGCAACAGATTCATAACAGATTGCTATTCCGCAGTCTATACCTTATCAGTTTGTTAACTACTCCCTCTACAGGAGCTGAGCATATCAGATTGCTAACTCCTCCTTCCACAGGAGCCAGTTCATAACAGATTGCTACTCCTCATAGAGAACCATAACAGATTGCTAACTCCTCCCTCCACAGGAGCCGATTCATAACAGATTGCTAACTCCTCCCTTCTTGAGGAGTAGAGCATAACAGATTACTAACTCCTCCTACCACGGGAGCCGAACCTTAACAGGACTCCCAAGATTATGTGGACTCCTGTCCGGTTTGCGCACAGCAAAAAAACCCCGACTGGCCATCCGTGGGAGCTTCTTCAACCACTTCCTGCACCCACCGAGCCTTGGACTAGTCTTTCCACAGACTTCATCGTTGATCTGCCTCCTTCAAAAGAGAATACTGTGTTCTGGGTCATAATAGACCGTTTCTCAAAAATGGCCCACTTTGTCCCCTTCCCTGGACTTCCATCATCTCCAGAACTAGCTTGACTCTTCTAAACCCACATATTTCCTTTACATGGACTACCACAAGAAATCGTCTCCGATCGTGGCCCTCAATTTGCCTGTAAATATTGGAGGTCTCTCTGCAAGAAGTTCAATATCATGTTAAACTTAACATCAGCATATTATCCACAAGAAAATGGCCAGGCTGAGAGGACTAATCAGTCTTTGAAAACCTTCCTGCGATCATATGTCAACGATCAGCAAGATAACTGGGCTGACCTCCTGCCATGGGCAGAACTATCCAATATATCAAAAAAGGAAATGTTGTATCAGATCAAACTCATATTGTAATGCCACTTCACAAAGAATTTTCTTTTTAAATTTTCTTTTTAAATATATGGCCGCATCATCAAGACTGACAGCGTGATCTCTGTGTATTCAAAAGAGAGCCGCCCGGACCTCTAATCATCTGCGGCAGTCAGTCTTTTTGTTCTCCCTTTCTCTTTTTTTCTTATTTTCAATTTTTCAATTTTTAAATAGTGTTTTATATCACAGTCTTTTTTCAAGGGTAATGTAAAAAAAGCTCTAGAGCGACGGTCGCTCCCTGTGACATAGTGAGGGCAAAGGCGATCGGCGCCATTTTCAAACCAGTGCAGCACCAGCACCGGCACCGAGGGTATGATTGAAGGGATGGCTCCCGGACCCCTCGCTAGACCATCAGGTACTATAGACGTGCAGTCGTTTATCACGAATTAGGCAATTACAACGAAATTGCCTAATTTGTAGTGGTTCGGGGGCCCCAAAACCCGAAAAGGATTTTCCCCGAACTTCGGGGAAATTTTGTTTTTCGGGTTTGCATGGGGAGAGGGGCATATTTTGTTTTTAAACCACCCCAAACCACCCCATACATTTAGATTTACTATAATACAACTCCCCCCCCCCCATCCCGATCCCTCCCCAAGACTTACGAACATCCCTGGTGGTCCAGCGGGGTCCCGGGTGCCATTTGTTCCTCCGTGCCCATGTGCGCCATTGCCAGCCTTGCTCAAAATGGGGCCGAATAGCCTCTGAACTACTATGTCACAGGGGCTACTGGCGCCATTGGTCAGCCCCTGTCACATGGTAGGAGAAACCGACCAATGGCGCCGAAAGCCCCAGGGGGTCCAGGAGGAGCCCCCTCCTGGACCCCCTGGGGGGGTCCAGGAGGGGGCTCCTGACCCCCCCAAGCTTGCCAATAATCCCTGGGGGTCCAGCGGGGGTCCGGGAGCGATTTCGTTGTCGGCTGCCAGTAATCAAAATGGCGCCGATAGCCTTTGCCCATACTATGTCACAGGGGCTTTCGGCGCCATTGGTCAGCTCCTGTCACATGATAGGAGCACAAGATTGCGCCGATGGCCATGTGACAGGGGCTGACCAATGGCGCCGGTAGCCCCTGTGACATGGTAGTTCAGAGGCTATTCGGCACCATTTTGAGCAAGGCTGGCAATGGCGTACATGGGCACGGAGGAACAAATGGCACCTGGGACCCCGCTGGACCACCAGGGATGTTCGTAAGTCTTGGGGAGGGATCGGGATGGTGGGGGGAGTTTGTATGTATGTACAAAAATGATTTTAAATGCTTGGGGTGGGGTTTTTTTAAGCTTCGTTTCCCGCTTCATTTTTTGGCCCAGTTTCGGGTTTCCTCGTTTCGTTTTTCAAAAAAACGAAACGAGAAAACCCAAATTTTACCACGAAGTATCCGAGTCAAAAAACGACCCGGTAGAAAAAAACGAAGCACATCTCTACCAGGTACATGTAAAAGGTTTTTTGGGGGGGGGGGGTCGGGAGGGTGGGAGAAGCAAAGGGGTAATTTGTAAAGGGTCGGAGTGGGTTTTTTCTTATCGGGCCATCGGAACCATTTTTATCAGTGGTAGCCAAAATGGTGCCGATGGCCCGAGAGCGGGAGATCGCGCCGGGACACCCCCCCCCCCCCCCCCCACTGGACCACCAGGTAATTTAACATTTTGGGGGGGGGTTCGGGAGGGTGGGAGAGCAAAGAGGTCATTTGTAAAGGGTTGGGGGTGGGGGTTTTTTTTATCTGCTCAGGTGTCACTAAAAAATTAACGATGTGAATTGGAATCGGAACCGATTCCAATTCACATCTCTAATGATCCGATTTTTTTCTCCCTCCATCCGAACCTGATCATTAAAACGATCGGGCACACGATTCACATCTCTACCCCCTAGTCTTTCTACTATCCGAAAGAGTAAATAACCGATTCACATTACCCATTCTAGACCTCTCATGATTTTAAACACCTCTATCATATCCCCCTTCAGTCGTCTCTTCTCCAAGCTGAAAAGTCCTAACCTCTTTAGTCTTTTCCTCATAGGGAAGTTGTTCCATTCCCCTTATCATTTTGTTAGCCCTTCTCTGTACCTTCTCCATCGCAATTATATCTTTTTTGAGATGCGGCAATTATATCTTTTTTGAGATGCGGCGACCAGAATTGTACACAGTATTCAAGGTGTGGTCTCACCATGGAGCGATACAGAGGCATTATGACATTTTCTGTTTTATTCACCATTCCCTTTCTAATAATTCCCAACATTCTGTTTGCTTTTTTGACTGCCGTAGCACACTGAACTGACAATTTCAATGTGTTATCCACTATGACACCTAGATCTCTTTCTTGGGTTGTAGCACCTAATATGGAACCCAACATTGTGTAATTATAGCATGGGTTATTTTTCCCTATATGCATCACCTTGCACTTATCCACATTAAATTTAATCTGCCATCCACCAACCAGGCAGGCTTCATTCACACACACACACACACACACACACACATACACAAACCCATCCTCCTAGGCAGGCTCCAATTCACACATATATACACACCCACCCCAGTCTGCTTCCCATTCACCCACACACACAAACCCATCCCCCCAGGCAGGTTCCAATTCTCACTCACATACACACCCATCCCCCCACCAGGCAGTCTTCTTTCACACACAACCTCTATGCAGGCAGGGTCGACAGGTCTTTCTTGCTGCTGCTGCCACCTGATGCCTCAATCCTTGGAAGAAAGGAGGATTTGTCACGTCACAGATCTGTAAGCATCCTTCCTGTGGCTCTTCCATGTGTGCAGGCCAGTCCATGGTACTCAGCACTGGTAGTGCTAGCATTTACTGTATGCTCTTCTCGTGCATCACGAGATGATGATACAAAGAGTAGTAGCACTGCGACTCTTGAGTACCACAGGGCCAGCAACACAAGAGAAAGAATCGCAGAATGAGCTCCCTGTTTTCTTCTGCTGCTGCTGCCGGTGACTGCACTGGCTTCTGCATTCTTTCGCCACTGATGGGATAGGGTCAACAGGTGGCTACATAGGCCTTTCACTGATCCCTTTTCTGGGCCCCCTTACATCGCAGCCGCCGCCCTACTCATTGTGCTGCCCTGTGCAATTGCACAGTTTGCACACCCAGTTACGCAAGCCTGTTTCCTCTGTATGGCAATTAGGGCTAGAGAAGGGTTATTCCAGGTACATCCATATGACTTGGATTGGCCACTGTTAGAGACAGGATCCTATGCTCAAAGATCATTGATCTAACACTGCTTGAAATTTCTTATGTTCATAGACTCTTTTGGCTGTAATGAAAATAATATTAACTTAAGTTAGAGAATGCTGGGACTAATATAAATTTGGAGAAATGTATCCCTTGCTGAAATTACTTTGGAGACTTTGTAGAAAATGATAGTTCAAATAGAATGTGCAATAATAGAGAAAGTCAATGAGGTCCAATAGTCCATTAAAAATATTCAGGAAAAAGTTCAAAATCAAGAAATAATTCTGCACAAATTAGAAACTAAAACAGAAGATATGGAAAATAAAACTTGTGGGACTGTAGTATTAACACATTCTTTAATTAGGGATAATATATTTTTAAAAGAAAACAGAAAATCTTGAGATGCTTGTTAAGAAATGTAAGATTGATTAATTTCCTAAATTTGATTTTGTTCTCCCCATTGAAATGTTTAGTTATTATCTAGATGAAGTTTGTAGTTTAATTAAGGATATTCAGCCTCCAGGCTTTTTATATTACTAATTCTCTTATGATTAAAACTACTGATAAAGAAATACAAGATATACTATCGCCTAAGAAATCAAACCCTATGAGAAATAAGGAGCTTGATTTGACTGAAGACGCTGAGGATTTTTTTTCAGGCTAATTTGATTGCAGAATTTCATTGAAGTTAAAAAAAATGTTCTTTAGTACCAGATTCTGATCTACCTAAGATATAATTTTTTGTCAACAGGTCAGTTTTTTTTCCTGATCTTTCTAAGGCAATGCAGACTATGGAACCAATGCACTAAATTGCGAACAGGTTCAGAAATGGGATAATGCATGCAAAAAAAGGTCAATTAGTGTACAGAATAGCATTTGTAAATTTTAGCACATACTATTTTGTTTTTCTGTGCATTTTATATTTTGCTTGTGAACCCATTCATAAAAATTTATGATATCATTAATAGGATGAAATTTCATGCAAATGTACATGTCAATCTATAATATGTAAGTCATGTTGTAAACCATTGTGATCTTCATTTGGAACGAAGGTATATAATATGCCTAAATAAATAAATAAGAAGATTTGAGATTCAGCATAAGTTAAATTTTGCATGGACATTTTTGCAAATTAATTATTAACCGTAAAATGTAGGTACTTCTCAGGGAGGTGTAGTTAAGGTGGGGGAGATGTTACAAAAAGAACTAGCAATTTCTCACTAAC
Organism: Rhinatrema bivittatum; assembly: GCF_901001135.1. Classification (NCBI taxonomy): domain Eukaryota; kingdom Metazoa; phylum Chordata; class Amphibia; order Gymnophiona; family Rhinatrematidae; genus Rhinatrema; species Rhinatrema bivittatum. The sequence goes on along the minus strand of NW_021820913.1, from coordinate 73,668 downwards.
ATTTTTGTATGTAAGCTTTGCTGTAGAAACTATTTGCACATAATGCAAATGTTCTGGTACCATGAGAAGAGCAGTTTGCTGTATCAGACCATTCCCATGAAAACATCCATGGGTTACTACATTGGCCTCTAAGTGAAGGAAGATATTGTGGATATAGAGGGTTTGAGGTTTGCTTTTGTTTTTTAGATACCCATCACTGACTCTATTTCTAAAACCATGGATTTCTGGAACGATACTCTCCAATCCATAAACAATCTCCTTTCTTCCATCCACCTAGCTCTCAACACTACTAAAACTGAAATCATGCTCATCTCACCCCTTAACCACTCGATCCTTCCCCCTCTTTCACAGTTCCAATTTGCACAACAAGTCCGTGATCTGGGTATCATTCTCGATGGGCATTTCACACTGAAGAAATTTATCAACCACATACTAAAAGATGGCTTCTTTAAACTTCATACACTAAAAAAACTAAAACCCTTACTACACCCCCCCCCCCCCCCCCCCCCCCCGATTTCCAAACAGTGCTCCAAACCACCATCTTCGCCAAAACTGACTACTGCAACTCCCTTCTCCTCGGCCTTCCTAACAACGCCATTCACCCCATTCAAATTTTACAAAACACAACAGCCCGAATCTTGACCAACTTATGCAGACACGACCATATTACACCTGTTCTAAAAGATCTACATTGGCTCCCAATAGCTTCCCGTATACAATATAAGACTCTCTCTCTCATCCACAAGGCTTTATACAATCCTGAAATGAACTGGTTTAATGAATCCTTCCGCTTACACCAGTCTAATAAGCCTACTAGACACGCACATCTCGCAACTATGCTCATCCCTTCCCCTAAACTCTACAAACTAACATCTACCAGAGCCCGTGCAATATCGATAGCCGGGCCGACCCTTTGGAACACAATGCCAGTTGAACTACGGCAAGAGGAATGCCTCAAATCATTCAAGCGGAAACTCAAGACATGGCTCTTCGCCAAGGCATACACCTAATTTCTCCCTTCCTCTCCACTGCCCACCCTTCCTCTCCTCTGCCCCCCTCTTCTGGCCCTCTATCCCCTCACTTCGTCCTTCTCCTACCTTTTTCTCCCCCCCTCACCTCATATCTTTTTCTCCCCCCCCTCACCTCGTTCCCTTCCCTCTGCTCGCCACTCCCCCCTCTCCTCCTAGCACCCCTAAACTGCTTATCTCTTAGTGTCTTCCTTTTGTACATATGTATATATTTACAAACCTCGTTGATTATTTAATGCAAATTTCCCCTTGTTATTCACACCCTCATTTATTCATTTGTTAACTTGTTTTATTTGTTCAATGTAAAGCGCCATGCCTGGCATTTGTTTCTGTTACACTGTAAACCGATGTGATATCCTGGATGAATGTCGGTATATAAAAATTTTAAATAAATAAATAAATAAATAAATAAGTACAAAAGTGTGCTTCAGGATCATAGTTTTATCTTTTTGATTCAAATCAACTGAGCTCCTTTTTAATGGATAAACATCAGGAACATGAGGAGGTTGCCTCCATTAATTCATCTGTTTCTTTGTCAGAAGCTTTAATAATTTTTGGAGTAGTTATAACTTATAGTTCTCTATTTATTTTTGTAATGGAAAATAGTTTCTTATTTATCTTTGTAACTTTTCTTTTGCATACCTGAGCAGTTATAAGAAATTATTTTGTACTATTGTAAGAGATTTGTTCCTTGCATCTTCATATTTATGATCTTACCAATAAAGAAGGATCACATATTTTGTGTTATGAAATATTTTTGTATTATTTATTTTCTTTTTTGTTTATTCCTCTTAAATAAAATATGTGGTATACTATGTCTTGATTATGCACTAGCTGAATATAAAATATGATGTTCGCCTTTTTAAAAAATATCAATTCTGCTAGGAAAATAGGCATCCACTATTTAAAAACAGCCTTTGCATATCTTGAGACAATCATTAAATATGCAAGAAGATAGTTAAAATGTTTTTGTCTGAATTATCTAAAAAATTAAAGAAGTTTTGTTCAGTCTAGCATTCCTTTTTTCACAAGGTGTAAAGAACTTTTGAAAGTGTAAAACCACTCATAGCAAATCATGACAGCTCTGTAGCTGTAACAACACTCCTGAGAGCATCCTTAAGTTAATTATTACTATTTAGTGAATGAAAACCATGAAGCTAAGCAAGAATAGCTTCCCCCTAAACTGAGTTCAAAGTTATTAATACATCTAATTTGTAGATGGGATACTCCTCTATAATGTGTAACAGAGTTTATATCTCAAACTAAATTTTAAAAAGACAAAGAAATTGTTTACCACCATAAATAATCAAAGCATCAAAAAAGTGGAGTATGAAAGTGGGACTTACCACCTTTTGTCAGGTATCATAAAATGTTACCAATTGTCAGAATCATTAGGGCATCTAACCCAATCTTTTTAATTGATTTTGCTGCACTAGGTATAAAAAGTTATTTAGTCTAGGCATTAATGCTTGTGCAACATAACTTTTTATTATTTTCAACTGCATGCAAAAATGTCCATACTGAATTAAAAATAGAACAACAATACTTAATTACTGAAACCCTTAAGTATTGTAAAAGACACTGTCACAGTCTTCTCAAAAATGTGTAACAACATTAAGGTCCAAGGCATACAAACACAGCACTTTCATTCAAATAATACTTAGATTTATTGATGCACATTCATTTGAAACAAATAGTTAATACATAACAAATATGCCCATATTCATTCCTTTTGCGTGCCCCAAAATGGAGGACCCATCAATGAAATGAATGTTCTTTGTCCCATTTGTTAATGCTTCCCATTTTTTTCAATTGTCCATTGAAATCTATGGCTATGTACTGCTGAGAAAAATACACAAGCAACCAACCCTTGGTTGTGTGACCTCACTGCCTTGATAGAGTTCAGTCAGAGCCCAGACTGAACAAGCTGACAAGGAGACTAGCCAGAGAACAAATCATGGTGTAGAATCTTTTTAACTAGCTTATAGCTTCTATCTGGATCAAGTAATGCTGACATCTTCCAATTGTAAAGTCCGCACATGTGCAAGAAGTAGTACATTTCTTCTCTAGAATTTCACAGAGAAATATGTGCTAAGAGAAACATTCTGAGCATTAAAGAAAAACTTAATTTATGGGTTTGGCACTGGTAAAGGGATCCTAATCTCTCTGCTGCAGTGGTCTCACTCACTGTGCCAGGAAGAGATGCTGTGCACTGCTGCTGATTTTGATTTTTTTTCTTCATTGAGGGAGCATCAGAATAGAAGACAGTGTGGAGATTGCAGTTGCAGCAGTGCTAGTGATTTTGTTTGTCTCTGCATAGTGAGATGAGCATAGCACACTCAGAAATTGTAGAGAAGATTCTTACCAGAGCCTTTTTTTGTCTGTGGAGTTTTTTTGAGTGTGGAGTCAGTCAGTGTGAGATACAGTTCTCCAAACAGTGATTGGGATTATAGTTACAATAACAATAAATTCATTTCTAATATCCAAACCCCAGTAAGCAGTACACTTTATCAAATTCTATTATGTCAGGAAAAGAGAGAGGAAAGGAATCTTCACAGGGTTAGCAGCTTTGGCAAAGGCAGTAATAAAAAAGGCAGTCCAGCACCTAAATTAAAGAGGGACATTTTTAGGTCCAGAATGGAAGTAGTGGAAGGCAGTTCAATGCAGAAGAAATTGAAATTTGGAGAGAATGTTCCCTCTTGTTTTGGAGCAGAGAGAAAATATAGGAAGGTTATCCAAGGCTGGCATTAGCAGGGCAAGTTAGCAGAAGTGCAATGCTCAACACCAACAGCATGTTCCTCTTTGGTTCCTGCTTCTCAGTCAGTGAAGACCAGCATTAATACCAACTGATTCAGAGGAAGAATATTGTTTAGGATTTTCTGAATCAGTGGATATTAAAGACCTAGTAGCTGGAAAAAAGGGAAGTTTAGTTAATTGCATCTTAGACTCCAGCGGAGAGAGATGATACTGCCAATGTTGAGATCAACCCCCAGGAAAAGCAGGCAGCATTGGTGCAGAGTGTGAGAAATGCACATGGCATTTTTTTTCCCGGGTCTACCCTCTACCTCAACTACAATGCAAGCATCAGCATCTAAGAATGTAGAGAAAGGATCATGGAAGAAATCCCTGATCTGGAAGTTTTTAAAATATGAGAAAACCCACATTTTGATCTGTGTATTCACTACAAGAAGTATATCAATCAAGGGAAGCAAGAGGGGTATCTCACAAACAATAGTATGCAGCACCAACTGCAGAAGCAGTGCCTGCTAGCATTGACATCAGGAGAGGATGGCAGTACTAGCCTGGGGGACCCTTTTACCACTCCAAGTAAAAGCCAGAGAAAAGGGTTTGAAAAGAGGAAGACATTTCCCCAAGCTGATCCCACGGCCCATTCTAGCAGTCAGGTGACAGGTCAGCAATCCATTTGCCATGAGTCCAGTGGCAATCCACAAGAGAGGAAATGGAGTGATGTTCCATAATATGGTCTGGGGCAAGAGGCAGGAAGCATCAAAAATATTAATGAGAGGCTTCTGAGAAATGATTACCCTTGATGACTAGAACCTGGAAGTAGTGGAGATCATGAACTTTAGTATCTGCTGCATTCATTATTCTCTTATTACAAAGTGCTCTCTGGGAATCATTTAATAAGAAGGTCATCTCCAGCTTTTATAACCAATGCCATAGAAGCATGCAGGCACAGCTGGATAAAGCAGAGGGTAGTAGCATGCATTTCACCAGTGATATCTGGACCAGCATGAATGCTATGCACTCTTAACTCTGACTGACAGTACTCTGGTGGGAACTGACTGAGGCAGGAACTGGAACAGCGCTAGTGGGGATGGATCATCAGGGTACAAATGGGCTTTGCTGCACTCCTAGTTGATGGATAGCTCTTGAAACACTTACACAATTCTATCATCCATAAGAATGGTGCTGAAGAAATGGCAGCTAGATTGAAGAGGCAGGAGTCTTCAGGCAGGTTTCTTTGTGACACTCTGTGGTGCAAACATGGTAAAGGAAATAGAAGTTAAGGGCTTGCATTCTTGCTACACCTGGCAGTGAGGGCTGTCCTGGGATTGAGGCCCAACAACAACAGGAATCCATTCCTGAAGAATCCTGATAGCATGGTGCAATAAAAGAGCAGGGCATTTCCATTGAAGCATGAAGAAGGAAGCACTTAGAATGCATCCAAGCATGTGATTCAAGATGTTGGCACTTACTGGAACTCTACCTAGATGCTGCTGCAGAGTTTTGTGAAGCAGAACAATAGTGTTACAGTTTCTGGACTACTTGCAGCTGCAAGAGAGACTGAACCCTCTCATGCAAAACTATAAATACATGCTTACCATACTTTTTGTTCTATGGGTGAAAGGGAGTCATGCTCTCCTGTCCCAGTATCTAACATTCTTGAAGGAAATGCTGGCAGCTTAGGCGTGTGAATAGGAGTGTCAGAGGCTGAGGCACAGTGGAGGTGTAGCGCAGAAAATTGTGGCTACCTCATAGAGTAGTGGAGGCAGGAAAAGCACCTTGCTAGCTACCACTTCCTCCCCCAGCTCAATATGTCAAAGCCATATTGCCCAAAATAAACTATCTATCCTAATGCAGGCCATAGCTAAAGCAGCTGGCAAGAGAAACCTTTGCCCACCCCTGCAAAGCAGACCCCAGCACACATTTCTGTGACATGCTATCTCATAAAGCTCATTGAGAACATGGACACAGATGTACTGGCATATAGGGCACACAAGACCACAGTCTGGCCAGACCTAGACAAGGTGTCCCCATACTACCTTTCCTGCCTATCAACAAGCATGTCCAGTGAATATGTCTTCTGATTGACAGGTAGCATCATGTGCTGTTATTACTGAAGTCTGGCGCTAGATTTGATAGAAAAGCTGGTCTTTTTAGAAATCATTCTGCCTTTGTTAGGTTTGCAGAATTTCCATGCACATGGCAAGATGACTGAAAACACCTTGAAGGCCTTTCTGCTGCTCTTCCTATCAACCATGCCCCAGATTTACAACCTTTGAAGGTTTGATACCTCATTTCTACTTGTCAAGCTCCTTATGTACCACTTTAAGTATCTTGCTGCCATATGCCTACCTGCTGTGCCCCTTATGTATCACATTAGAGATCTTGCTGTTATCACCCTACCTACCTTTCATAGTCATTACATACTACTTTAGAGGTCTTGCTTTCACAAGTCTTCTTGCCATGCCCCATATGTACCATATTAGGGATCTTTCTGCTACCACTCTGCCTACCTGCTATATCTATTATATATCAGCATGGGTGGTTGGGTGCCTCTGTGTTGTTTGTTATTTTAATTCCAGCCTACTTCTTTTACCCTGTTTGTTTGTTTGTTGGCTATACTGGGTTGTATTGTCCACAGAAAAACAATTTAAAAAATATATAGAGAGATTTCTCCTTCCACCCCATCTAATTTCTTATTCTCTATCTTACTGTTTTGTTGTACATCCCTAGGATCCCAGAGTAGTTCTCGCACCCTTCTTCCTTCTTTGTTATACTGGAGTATGTTGTCCACCAAAACCCTCAGTCACAAGGAAGAACTGCAGATCTAAGATAAAAGATGTACAGGAGAAACCTTCTGAATGTGGAAAATGGTTTAGTAGGAAGATAAAGCTAATGCAACACCAGAAAATCAACAAAGGGAAGAGACTGTGTTCAGCTACAGAATATGGGAAAAGCTTTTTAAATAAGGCAAACCTCACAAATTACCAGGAAAGTCACACTTATGAGAGACTATTTACATAGTCTGACTGTGATAAAAGTTTCAATCGGAAAGCAAATTTCACAAGAAATCCAAAATTCCACCAAGCAGCAAGATCAGTTTTAAAAAGGGAATGTATTAAAAACTTATGATACTGATGACAGATCATTCTCTTGTACTAAATCTGACAAGTAGCAAGTGCTTCAACAAGAGAACCAACATCTCCCATTCCATTTTGCCTTTAGGGAGTTCTTCCTTTGATGGTACCTTGGTACTCCTTTGCCCCGTTACAGTACTTTAGGTTATTCATGCCACTTTTGGTGCCACATTGACATAGTCTTGATGTATTGCCATGCTTTCATGATTCTTATGATGTCTACAGAGCAGTTTTATTAAAATTGATGAGAAAGCCCCAATGTTGGGGCCCAAAATAGGCTGCAGTGTTTCCCCTCATAGATTTAATGGTAAACAAATGCAAGAATAAAATGAATAAACATTTTTGTTTTGTTTTAAACTAATGAACATGAATAGAAATGCTCTATGAAATTAATGAATGAACAGAAACAAAAACTTTTCCACTGCATACCCTTACTTAGCTTGCTGAAAACGTTATATTCAAATTTCTGGAAAAAAATTCTCAGTCATATCATAGATGATATTTGATCTCTATTAGATCTCAAAATTTTAATAATATTAAAATTCAAAATAAGCCTGACACCACAGTATTTTGGCACCAAGTTGTGCTTGCATTAGAGAAAATAATTGTCACTGTAGATGCACTTACACTGCACTCAAAGGCTACTAAATGGAGCATTTACTGTATATCTCTGTAGAAGTGCACAGTGAATTAGTTCTGAGGCCCCAGTAATGAAGGCTGGCTGCTCATTTATTTATTGCAAATCTTGAATCACCTTGTCTATGTATTGGCCTTTACCAATCCTAAAACTGTTTAATAGGGAAATCTCTCATTTTATTAATTCTAAACTAGCAAATCAATGAACTTGGTGATTTCCTGAGATTCCCATTCTTTAATCCAAAGGGTACCAGCAGAAAAAACCTAGTGAGGGAGTGTTCCCCATAAAGAGCATTATAAAGAAAGGCTTGCCTTATGTGAATTATTGAAGAGTAGTAGGAAAGGTACAACATAAATAGTTTCAACCATTTTATGGATTATCAGCTGATGGATGTGTAGGGAAGTGATAATTACAAGAACATGAATCCAGGGATGGGGAATATCAATGGATGGTTCCAGTTATGATATGCATGGATGTGTTTAGTTCAGCATTAATAAACACAATTAAATAAAAGACATATATACAGTAAATTCAGATTAATAGATGTTAATAGGCATATCTATTGGCTGAGGAGAGGGCTTAAATGGAGCATCTATAATAGCCCTTTCTTCTATACTATCTGAACACCTTTCTTCAGGCCATGATGAAAAACTTCTATTTCCTAGCGTGTAGCCAGATGGACTCAGGACCAGTGGGTTATGTGCTCTTCTGCTAGCAGATGGGAGAAAGAGTCAGATTTCAAAGCTGATGTCACCTTAGATATACCCCTGCAGTGACCTCAGCTCCTCAGTATCTCTCCGTCTCCTAGCAGATGTGGACACTATCCCACACACTAGCACAGTGTTAGGAAAATTTACAGCAAGAAGACAAATTACCTTAAAGAAGATTGAGCCCCGCTCTCCCACGGTGATACCTAAGGGTCCCTCCTCCAGTTGAGAATTCCTGAAGTGATTTCCGATATCCCTTACAGGTGTGCCTTGGTTCAGTAGCCGGCTCCTGGTGTGGACTTAGCCCCTAGAGTGGCTGAAAGGCAGCGGGTGCATAACCGAGTGCGGTGGTGAATGTAAAACCCTCTCCCCCCGCATCTGGAGACCATCTGGCACACGATCGGTAAGCGCTGAGACCAGGTTAGCAGAAAACTTTAAATTCAGGTCTCCAGTCTCCAGAGTTCAGATTGCCGTACTGATTCTCCATTCTTCCGGCGAGGTAAAAAGGGAGCAACAATTGGGCTGAGCAGCCTTGGATGGGCTAGGCCCCGATCCAGTGCAAGGGTCCACACAAGTGGATACCCTCGGGGGGGCGCCATCTTACGTGCGGGGGGGGGGGGCATCAGCGCCATCTTCCTTTCTCGACTGGCGGTACGTGCGGAACAGGCCGGACGGCTGATGCGCCTAACTTGTGCATGTCCAATACAGACACGCGCACAGCTGCGTGCATAGTGGCACGATAGCCACGTGCACAACTGAGCCACTCACATAACTGAGTACACACCGCACGCACAACTACACTCACAGCCGTGCACACAGCTACACGTGCGCATTGAAGATCGTTACCTGTGCGCCTAGACATAGAGGCAATGGCACCGACATCCAAGAAAGCCAGAAGGCACTCCCTTTGCACAGCCTGCCACATAAGAGCCACACAGCCTGAACTGGAGTCCTGCCTGTGTCAGTATTGCAAAGAAGCCCAGCAGGGACCAAAGCCTGATCCCTCACTGTCTGAGGATGGGTCTGGAACTACTACATACGATAGCTCCCTGGACCTATGCAACTCCGAGATGGCTTCTCCACAAGAGGGCACCTCAGGGGCCCCTACTCCAACTCCCCCTGGAATTAACATGGACCCAGGGACCTTCTCCTGGTTAGAATTTTTCCAAGGGCTGCAAGCCTTTGTTTAGGCATAATCAGCCCCGGCTGCTTCCCGGGCTCAACCCCTGCCGGAAGCATAGGATGCCTTGAGACATGCCTCGCCTAATCAAGAATTTCCCTGATAGGGACCCGAATACTTCAGATGATGATGGTGACTCTCTGGAAGAAGGAGAAATCCCTCCAGGCCTGGAACCATAGCAAACCATGCTTCGCTTCTTCCACAGGAATGAATTAACAGTCCTTGTTTCCCAGACTCTGAAGACTCTGGGTATTCCAGGCACGTACCCTATGGCGGAACCAAAGAAGAACCCCATCCTGTTGTCTCATCGTAAAGCCTCATGCTACTTCCCAATGATGGCAGCCATCCAGGAACTGATTGACTTAGAGTGGGATGCCCCAGAGGCCAGCTTTAAAGGGGGTCGGGCCTTGGAAGCCTTATACCTTCTGGAACCAGCGACCAAAGAACGCCTGCATTTTCCGAAAGTGGACACCATGGTCTGTGCCGTCTCAAAGAGAACAACCATTCCCATTGAGGGAGGGGCTGCATTGAAGGATACTCAGGATAGATGATTGGAATCCATTCTTAAGCAGGCCTTCGACATAACAGCAATGATACTGCAGATTGCTTCCTGCTGCACACTCTTGAGAGAGAGGCAAATATCTCCGGAATGTATACCGGTAAGGTGATAGAACCTGCAGCAGGCTTCCTGTCGGACGCAAGCTCAGAGCTGGTGTGTACCTCAGCTAGAGGAGTAGCCTCGGTATTGGTAGCCAGAAGACAACTATGGCTGTGGAATTGGTCTGCTGATGCGACCTTTAAAGCGAATCTCACAAGAATGCCCTTTAAAGGATCTCTCTTATTCAAAAGCGAATTGGAGAAGTTAGCCAGCAAGTGGGGCAAATCCCCAGTGCCTCGGCTACCGGAAGACAGGAGTAAAAGATCCCAGCAACCCTCCCCCAGAAGAATCAGGAGCAGAAGTTTGCAATGCTTTAGACCCTACAGGAACTTGCAGTTCCAGGCACCTCGTCCCTCTGGAAGGTCCCAGCCCTTTTGGAACCTACAGGCCAAGAGAGGAAGAGACTCGGGGGCATGCTCCCCAATGAGAATGGGCCAACCCATCCACAGGAAGAGGAAATAGGGGGTTGACTTGCCCTCTTCCATCAAAAATGAGTCGAGATGACATCGGACAAATGGGTACTAAACATCATTCGAGAATGTTACTCTCTGGATTTCCGCAGCATCCCTCAGGACAAGTTTATGATGTCACCCTGCCACTTCCACTCCAAGAGACTGGCAGTGGAAGCCACTCTGACAAGACTACTCAGTCTGAAGGCAATAACTCTGGTGCCTATGCCCCAACAAAATGCGGGGCTCTATTCCATCTATTTTATCGTCCCCAAGAAGGAAGGATCATTCCGACCCATCTTGGATCTCAAGAATGTAAATCTTCATCTGAGGATACTACACTTCTGCATGGAGACTCTTCACTCCGTAATAATGGCAGTACAACCAGGAGAGTTCCTAACCTCCTTGGACCTCTCCGAAGCCTACCTTCACATTCCAGTCCATCAAGATCACCAGTGCTTTCTACATTTTGCGATACTGGGTCATCATTACCAGTTCTGAACGCTACACTTCGGCCTAGCAACTGCCCCCAGAACATTCTCCAAACTTTTGGTGGTCGTGGCGGCAACACTGAGGAAGGAAGGGATCTTGGTACACCCTTACCTGGACAACTGGCTGATCAGGGCAAAGTCTTTGAAAGAGAGCTGGCAGGTGAGCAGCAGAGTCAAGAACCTATTGCAGGAGCTCCAGTGGGTTGCAAACATGAGCAAGAGCAGTCTGCAGCCTTCTCAGTCTCTAGAGTACCTGGGGGCCTGTTTTGACACCAAACAGAATAAAGTCTTCCACCCTCCCCTGAGGAGAAGGAAACTGATGGAACAATTATGAAGATTGATGACCAATGCATGCCCCAAGGTATGGGACTATCTTCAAGTCCTTGGCCTCATGGCATCAACCCTGGAGGTCATCCCGTGGGCAAGGACCCACATGCGACCGCTCCAGCACTCCTTACTGCCATGCCGGAACCCACTGTCCCAGGACTACTCAACTCACCTCCAACTACCAACAGAGGTACGTTCTCAGCTTCAGTGGTGGCTACAAGAAGACCACCTAAGCAGAGGAGTAAGCCTATACCCACCAAACTGGATCATGCTCACCAGGGATGCAAACCTGCGAGGATGGGGAGCCCATTGTCAAGAACTGACGGCCCAGGAACAATGGAACAAGGAACAGGCAGGATGGAACATAAACCGCCTGGAAGCTCGAGCAGTCAGACTTGCGTGCCTGTGATTCATCCACAGACTCCGAGGCAAAGCGATTTGAGTAATGTCGGACAATGCTACAATGGTTACCTACATCAACCACCAGGGAGGAATCAGGAGCCATGAGCGGAGATAAACCTACAAGGGATCTCGGCCTCCCACATCGCAGGAAAAGACAATGTCTCAGGAGACTTCCACAGCAGAGAAAGCCTGGACCCAAGGGAATGGATGCTGTTGACCACAGCCTTCCAACTGATAGTAAATCGCTGGGGCCTCCCAGCCAAGGACTTACTGGCCACCTATCCCAGTGCCCAAGTCCCCAAGTTCTTCAGCCGCAGACAAGAGCCACACTCCCAGGGGATCGACGCTCTCATCCAGACCTGGCCAGAGGAAGAATTACTGTACGCCTTCCCCCCATGGCCACTATGGGCAAGGTCCTCCACAAGATAGAATACCACAGGGGACTAGTTCTACTAGTGGCCCCAGATTGGCCAAGATGCCCATGGTACGCTAACATGAAAAGACTCCTTGCGGGGAGCCCTCTGTGCCTACCTCCACACAGGGACCTCCTCCGACAGGGCCCGATTCTTCACGAACATCCATCTCGATTCTTTCTTATGATATGGCCCTTGAGAGGACTCGCCTGAAGAAGCACGGTTAGTCAAAGGTCGTGATTGACACCCTGCTCCACGCGTGGAAGTTCTCAACATCTCTGTCATACATACGGATCTGGAGAATATTCGAAGCCTGGGGCGAGGACCGTGGGATACTCCCATGGACAGCCAAGATCCCCATGATTCTGGAGTTCCTACAGGATGATATGAAGAAGGGGTTGTCTCTCAACTCCCTCAATGTTCAGGTAGCAGCCTTCTCCTGCTTCTGAGCCAAAGTGAATGGAATCCGTCTATCAACTCATCCAGATTTGACCCGTTTCCTAAAAGGGGTTAAGCAACTTCGGTCACCCCTAAAGTGGCCAGTGCCCCTATGGAACCTCAATCTGGTATTAAACTTCCTAGTGAGGGCTTCCTTCAGACCAATGCACGGTCTATCACTACATCTTTTAACATTGAAGACAGTATTCCTGGTGGCAATATGCTCTGCCAGTTGCATCTCTGAACTGCAGGCACTATCCTGTCGGGAACCGTTCCTTAGGTTCACTCCTGGAACCATACAGCTGCGTACCATTCCTTCCTTCCTACTGAAAGTTTCATTTGAGCAAAGCCATCTCCCTACCAACTCCAGATGAAAATAAAGACTCGGGAGACTCCTGCCTTCTTCGCCATCTAAATATCGGCAGACTCCTGGTGCAATTCCTGGAAAGATCGGAACCGGTGCACAAGATGGATAGCCTGTTCCTTCTTCACAGTGGGAAGAAGCAAGGAGAAGCGGCTTCGCGGGCAACCATAGCCCACTGGATCAAGGAAGTAATCAAGGCAGCCTACATAGAGGCAGGGAATCCTTTACCACTGCAGGTTAAGACTCATTCTCCTAGGACCCTGGCAGTATCTTGAGCAGAAACCAAGCTCCTGTAACCCGCCACGTTCTGTCGGGTGGCGATGTGGTCCTCCCTACACACCTTCTCCAGGTTCTATCTCCTGGATGTTCAGGCCCGAGAAGACGCAGCCTTCACAAGGGCAGTACTAAGTGGGCCACGGCAGCCTCCTGCCCTGTCCGAGAGTAGCTTTTGTACATCCCACTGGTCCTGAGTCCATCTGGCTACACGCTGTTAAGCTTGCCGCCCGTGGCAGCCCCGCGGTGCGGCCCTAAGAACATAAGAACATAAGAAATTGTTATGCTGGGTCAGACCAAGGATCCATCAAGCCCAGCATCCTGTTTCCAACAGAGGCCAAACTAGGCCACAAGAACTTGGCAATTATCCAAACACTAAGAAGATCCCATGCTACTGATGCAATTAATAGCAGTGGCTATTCCCTAAGTAAACTTGATTAATAGCCGTTAATGGACTTCTCCTCCAAGAAGAAACTGTTTTTGAACCCAGCTACACTAACTGCACTAAACACATCCTCTGGCAACAAATTCCAGAGCTTTATTGTGCGTTGAGTGAGAGAGAATTTTCTCCGATTAGTCTTAAATGTGCTACTTGCTAACTTCATGGAATGCCCCCTAGTCCTTCTATTATTCGAAAGTGTAAATAACTGAGTCACATCTACTCGTTCAAGACCTCTCATGATCTTAAAGAATGGATGTGCCCACAGAAACCAAACATAAGAAAATGAATTCACTTCTACCATATATCTTTGAGGGACTTAGTGCTGCAGCCTTGCATGAGGATATGATAATAGTAATGTTAATTTTATTTGATAGACCATTTTTCCAGAAATCAAAACAGAAAGATATAAGATGGATTTCCAACCATTTCCCACAACACACATCTCGCTGCTGATAGCACCACCTCAGGAGACCTTGCTGTGCATAGAATATATGCTATGAAAAGTTTCGTCACAATCATGCATTGCTATACAAACCTTTGAGATGGATCTTTCTATACTTTGTAAAGAACAAAACTGTTTTAAAAACAGTTGTCAGTTAATCTTTTGTTTGAAAATACATTCCTCTTGAAAAAATTTGTGTGGATTTTTTTAAAGTTATGTAGTATGTGTTGGTGTCTTTTACCTTTCATATCAGAAGTGTGGGAAATTGTGTTAAAACTTTAAGTGCCTGTGTGTAAACTTATGCAGTGTTATCTTTTGCTGAGAATGATGCAAAAAAAAAAAAAAAGGCTAATGTAAGAGAGAACAAATTCTCACCCTTCTCTTCAACCTTCCAGCCTTTATCCCTAAGTCTGAAAATACTGAGTATCATCCTCCAAGCAATGCTTTCATAATCTTTGCTAGAGACCTTAGAAAACTCAAGCCTGGACTCCTGCTAAGTTCAGACAGATTTCTACACTTTTTTGGGCTGAGTCATAATGGTAAGAACCAGGAGAAGGAATACAAAAAAAGTCCCATCAAATAATTGCAGGTCTGCAAACTGGCATTCAGTAATACATGGAGAGGATTATCTTAGGTACTTGTACACTAACCATTAATGTTATAGATTCTGATAACAATTTACTAAAGTGTTCTGGAGAGCACATATTATTTGCTTTCATTGCATGCATAACAAAATAGCATGAACAGTTGTTCAACAAAGCTTATTGAAAAAATTCCAACTATACTTCACTAAGGTGTAATTAAAATTTTTGCAAAATCTAATTTACAAAGAATCAAATAGATCAATTATTAAATTGTGTTAGGGCCATATGGCACAATAAAAGGGGTCTAATGCCCATTAGACATGTGATATTTAGCGTGAGGTGCATTAGTATGCAAATATTATAATGAGTATGCAGCAAATTGAAAATGATGCAAAATAGGGGTTCCTATCTCATTTAGCGATGAAATAATGCACTACAATGTAGGTTTTTAATGTTGGAAATAACATCTTTTTTTTTTTGCGGTAGAGAGCCAAAAACGTTTTTAGTGCGGGACAGTAGCCATTATCATGGAATGTGGTCTTCTATCTGACACACCTACCAAGGACTTCTGGGCCAATAAAAACACCTTTTCTTACCTGGCCTGTCTTCCTAAAGCTACAGTGTTAGGGGGAAGTTTACTTATACCGGGATACTGGCTGTTTCAGGCTGCTTGACGGTAATGACAGCAACAAGAACAACAAGAACCACTTCAACAGTAAGGGAGGTTCAAATCCTTCCTAGGGACATTCCAGCACTGGAAGCAGAGCCACTGGGCCTCCTAGTCTAGCATTCTGGCCCATAGCAGCACTGGCCATGTAGAAGTGCATGGCTGCAATACAGAGAGTGCATCTTTCTTCCACAAAGCATATTGCTAGGCATGCTGAAGGAACATGTGGTTAGCAGGTATCACCTCAGCTCTCAAGCTATCAAGGAATTATATGAAGAACTCAAATGAGATATGGTTCTGGTCACAGAAAGGTTCCACTCTATACTGGGCGTCACCACACTTTTGTTAACCCTCCATTTCATGGCATTGGCTCCTTCCAAATGACAGTCGGGGTCATTGGGGGAATGACCCAAATCTCGTTTTCCTGCTGTCTGGGCCAGGTCATAGCAGCTGTACATGCCCGCATTAATCAATACATAGCATTTCCTTGTAAAAGGCAGGACTTACTGGAATTGACGAGAGCGTTTTATGCCATTGACAACTTTCCAAATGTTCTGGTAGCTATCAGCTGCACTCATGTAGCCATCATCACAGGGAGGAGATCTACCGCAACAAAAAGCTCTTCCACTCCATCAACATACAAGTGGTCTGTGATGCTCAAATGCATACCATTGATGTGGTAGCCAGATATCCAGGAACCATGCATGATTCCTTTATTCTTAGGCAATTACCCCTGTTTGAATGTTTTGAAGACAACCTCCACAGTAATGGTTGGCTCATATTTAACTCTTAGAACTCTAGGTTCCTATGGCGATAAACCCATCAACCCTAAGCTCCTCGGGAAAACCAATAATTTTTGTCAATGTGCTATTTTTAATATTAGTATTGGTTATTCATGCAGTTTTGTATATTATACCGGTTTACCGGGATAACGGGTGATATTGATATTAGGCCGTCCCGGAATTCAGGTACAACGGGTTCAATGGGTTAAGACAGATGCTTCTTTCTCTAGTCCCTCTCCAGCTATGTGTTTCCAGTAAATGGCAATGACAAGGGGGGCTATCGAGGATGTGACAGCATTGGTGACATGACAAGTGGCTTGTACAGTTCAGTCAACAAGCCAGTGAGCCAGGGCCTGGCTTTTTCTCTCCTTGCCAGAGAGGCTTGCTAATGTTGCGTTCCCAAATAATACACTTCCCACAAAGCTCTGTATGTGACCATGGACTACATAATTCCTACTGGTTAACTTTAAGCTACTAGCTTATTAATTGCTCCCATTTGAAGGTGTTGAAAGGTCACTTGTAAATCAATCCCACTTCAGGGACTTCCAGTGTGCCCTGTTACTGATCTGTAAGCCAGGATGTCAGCCACAGTAAGTCTTGACCATCACACAGGGTAAAGAGAAATTGGGGTTGTGCATTATGGCCCTATCAGAGTCACTGTATTTTGTCAGACAAATGTGTATCTCTGGAGGACAGATTGAAGAACAGCCAGGGACATGCACAATCATACAATGCACAATCATACAATGAGGTTGCAGTCTTTCTGCTATGAAATTTGTGGCAGCTGTGATGTACAGTTTCTATGTTAGAGGAGTGCAAAAAATGGCTTCTGAGAGCCTGGTTGTGAGTGATATGGACACATTGTGTAGGAACCCCAGAAGCAGGGGGGGGGAGCTTTAATGTATGTCTCACCCAGAGTCGTTGAGATAGTGCTGCTTTGCTGTTTATTCCATATTCCGGCATTACTCTATGGTCTCCCAGGAGATGTCATTCCTGATCTACTCCAGGATCCCCTGTGTGCCCTGCAGAAGCCAGGGAGACCACACAGACTGGCAGTCAGCTTCAGCAAAGTGTAATCAACCACTATGCCTGAAAGTCATCATTTACTCCTTCCCCTTCCATGGAAGAGAGCACAGCAGAATGTTTTGAGCTGATCTAATCTCTATCTTTCTGATATTCACAAGCCTTCAGTCTAGGTTAGTGTGTCACAGCAATCACTTAGGCCTAGTTAGGCCACCTAGTCATGATGGAGCAATAGTTGCAAGAGACTGTACTAAACAATGTACACGCTCAATAAACCTAACACCACTGAGATGTGGCTGGCCTAATCTTTTCATAATGATTGCCAGTCCAAAAGAGTAACATCTCACCTTTGATTATAGGACTGGCAATACAGAGTAAAGAGGTTGCCATAGCTGGCTCCTTCTTGCTTGCCTTGGCTACGTCTTGGACCCTGCTATAGCCCTCACATTTTCGCAAGATATTAGCCTAGGTATGATGGAACTCCAGCAGGGCCTAGGACATGAAGCCAAGTCCTCCAGAAGAAACAAATCATTAGTTCCTCAGCTGCTTAAAGGCACAAGCTGAAGTTACAAGTTGACACTTACAGGCATCAATCACAAATTTTACATTTGCAGCCAAATTCCCTAGCTCACAACAATATGCATCTTAGCATATAACATGTACCTTGGATGCATAGTGTCACATGGGACTGCAAAGACACAGGTGACAGTACTGCCTGAGCTGTTTCTGAGGCAGTACTGATATTGGAATGCTCACCTACCAGCCGTTCACTGACATTCTTTTGGAAAGCCCATTTCAAAGATAGTGGCAATCCAAAACATTATAGGTAATTGGAAGCTAGCATGTCTCATTGGGACTGCACATGACCATACACAGCAGAGCCCTGCTACACAGAGCAAAGAAAACAGTCAACTCTCATGTACATATGGTGAGGGCCTTGGGCCTTGAGCTGTCACATTGGTTATGTTAGCTACTGAGGGAGGTTAGACAAGGATGACAGATGACTATCTGAGGGCTGATTGGGAATATGATGCTGTCATGCCTTCACTTGTAGAACAAGGTCATGTCAGAAATTTATAGGTGGGACTACAATAGCACCAACATGTCACCTAATAAAAGTTTCACCTCATTGAACCCAAGGCAAAGCTGTCTTAGAAGCTTTTTCCCTAGCCTGACTTATCACTGGTAGCCATTGGGAAACATAGAGATGACAGTGCGCTGCATGGCCCCTTGTCTGTCTGGCTCAGGGCTAATGATGTTGGCCAGCTTTTTCTCAGGATATAGGAAATTAGCATAGTTTGTTTGTTCCAATTGGTATTAATATTTACACTCCTCATCCTGTCTGAGGCCACACTTAAAGCATATAGGCTGAGGAGCCCCAGGGAGAGAAGTTTGGTCATTTTCCAAGCAGAGTCGCCACCTTTCTGGGTTTTACTGATTAGAGGCCCTTGCTTGGCCACATGGCTAGAAACACTTGTCGCCAGCATAACAGAGTAGCTGTCCTATAGGAGAAATCTCCTATGGTGTTTGAGCATTTTGGACATTGTGGATACTGAGAGCAAGGTAGATATGTTGATAGACTCTCATTCCTCAGCTCTGTACATAGCATTAGGGCTAGAGAAGGTGTTGTCAGCTGATTATCTCATGAGCCATCAACCAGCCTCTATCAAAAGCCTGGCATAGTGTTAAATGTATAGGTCAACTGCTCCGAGAGGTATCATATGTTAGTCATGATTGCTTCTGCACTTTCAGTGTTATGTAGAATGAAAAGCATTTAGGGCCATCTGAGGGCTGGAGGGGCCCATTTCTGGAACTCTGAAAATTTACTTATCATATATGCTTCTGACAGATGTCTTCATGCTGCCAGGTGTAGACAATCTTCTGTAAGGAGTAATGATCTTGACTCCCTCATTAACAGGAAAGGACAAGCTTGGCATAGTCATCAATGATGGCTGATGACGAACATGCCAGGAACATCCCAGTTGGGCAAGGGTATGTAAACTACATGCTGGAGGTAATCTGTACAAAACAATGTCAGAACAGATCTTTCGGTCTGTGTGCATCTGGGTAAGTGACATGCTGTGTTAGCATAGCCTCTGTCTATATCAGTGTCTGGGGGTGATATAGCGTGGTTGTTCCCTTCTTACCACAACAATGCATATATCAGAGCATGCACTGTGTACACATTTAACACACATGGGCTTTTGACACAATCAAGCCTGTGCTTCCACTCATTACAATGGATGCCTCAGATAGGTGAATGTGTAGGAAGAGAAGAAAATGGCCTCACATTTTGTTACCTAATATTCCACCTTAGCCTGACACTGTTTATTCATAGAGTTCAGATAGGAGTTGTGAAAACTGGCAGCGTCGGAACTCAGATTTGCCAATTCACCTTAGCAGATGAATACATATCTGGATGTAGTATAACCTCCCCCCTGCCCCTGACACCTCAGGCTCTTCCACCCAGTACCTGGAGTAGGCCTATTTGTATTGGTATTTGGGGGTGTTCCTGTTTGGAGACTGTGTTTGACATTGCTGCCTGTTTAACGTTGCTACCTGGATGATCTGCCACCACCTTAAACTCAACATGGCCAAGACGGAGCTTTTTATCTTTCCCTCCAAGCCCACCTCCTCTCTTCCTCTTTTCTCTGTTTCTGTGGTACCATGGTCATTGTCCCGGTCCCATCAGCCCTTAACCTTGGAGTCCTCTTCAATTCTTCTCCTTCTCTACTCAAATCCAAAACACTGCTAAAACATGTTGTTTCTTTCTTTATCATAAAGAAGAAGGTGACTGCCCCAACCTTATAGTACTCAAAAGCAAAAAATGATGGAGCAATAAAGTTAAAAAATGTCCAATATTCTTATCTTTAGGAAATCTTTATTGTACAGATCTGTTGAATGTATAGCATATTTTTTTATGGATTTAAATGGTCCCCCAACACGGATCATGTTTCATATAACAAGGGTGTCGGAGGGACCATGTAGAATTGGATCTCAGTGTTGTGCATACCGTCCGCGCTTGGCCCGCACCCAGGACGGCTCACCTCACTAACTCCTCCATGGGTCCCGGGTCGTCCTCCCCAGCAGCAGCAGCGAGTGCAGCCAGGCCTCAATGTCCCGTGGTGGTGGTCGCCGGGCCTTCCACCTCCAGCCAGGCATCACAGCGGGGCTCGACATCCTCTGTGGCGTTGGCCCCACCCCTAGGCACACACGCGCAGATCGCCCGGTCCCTTAAAAGGCCAGGGGCGGCTCCCAGCTCCGTGGCACGCCCTGATTGAATGCTGCATAAAAGGAAATCCCTGCCATCACTTCCTTGCCTTGGCAATCAGGTCGATCATGCTGTGATTTCTAGTTTGTCTCTTCGTTTCCAGTCTTTGTTCCAGTCTCCCCAAGTAGTACCTTTCAGACTGTCTTCTCAGTACTGACCTCTGCCTGTTCCTGACTAATTTGATTGCCGCCTGAATTTGACCTCTGCCTGTTTACTGACCATGTCTTTACACTGCCTGGAACCGACCGCTGTCTGATTACTGACCACATCTGCACGCTGCCTGGAACCTGATCCCTGCTTTGGCTAACTACTCTTGGACTGACCACTGCTTTGGCTGACCATCCACAGACAGAATACTGGTATTTGACCCCTGCTTTGGCTGACCACACCTTTTTTTTTTTAATTTAGATTTATATTTGGCTTTTTGCACTTTTTTCAGCGCTTCAAGTGGATCACATTCAGGTACTGTAGGTATTTCCCTATCCCCACAGGGCTTACAATCTAAGGCCTGGATTTATCAAAATGTGATAATTATCGCATGTGATAGCAAAAGGGGCATGGTTTATGCTAATTTACAGTTCTTTACAATTTGTGCTGTTTACCTATGCAAAGAGCTTCAGACTTTGTGATAAGTACCAGACCTGATGTATTTCCTGCATTCAACCACTGGGGAACATGAGAGAGAGAGAGCACCTAGTCATAGTGCCCGCTCTCTAGATAGGTATTTGTATCCCTATAGTAGGCCCACCTAGTAACTCGAGGTGAGGGTCAGGTATTGGTGTAGGGGGTTAGGGGCCACTTTGACATTCAATGTGAGACGTACGAACAGAACAGTGGTCTTTTGTGAAGATCTGAGGACCAATGGAGAGAGGAAACTCACACCAAGATGAGATTTGGGCATAAGAGTGTAAGTGTGTGTGGTAGAAAGAAAGAAAGAGAGAAAACTAGAAAATGCTAAGAATAAAATCTTGTACAACCTATTTTATACCAATGAATGAAGTGACAAAATGGATAGATAAAAAGAATTGATTCTGCCATCGAGGAGCAAATTGGTAAAGAAACAGCAATAGAAGAATATATTCTTTCTTTACTATGGCTTTTCAGCCTAGCACTCAAATGATTTTTCAAATACTCTAACAGTAATATTTCTTTGTTTCTCTTCCTCTGCTACTTATTAAGACTAAAAATATGGATGGAATGTTTCAAGAGAGTCTCATTTAGCACAAAATAGCATCACCATCACAATCTTAGAAGTGGCATGTGTGGTTTTTCTAGTGTCACTTGTGGTATGGAAATGGATACATTTAGCTTCTTGAACTGAATCACCATGACCGGATTATAAAAGTGAGTATTTTTGGCATGAATAAATTCCAAATCCTAACCAGTTAGTAGTT
This sequence comes from Rhinatrema bivittatum, assembly GCF_901001135.1. Lineage (NCBI taxonomy): Eukaryota > Metazoa > Chordata > Amphibia > Gymnophiona > Rhinatrematidae > Rhinatrema > Rhinatrema bivittatum. Next base: position 51,811 of record NW_021820913.1, on the reverse strand, counting down.
GCTTGTAAAAATTGAATGTTGTGTTCAAATACATGGCTTACTATCAGTAACCTCATTTGAAGCCTTTCCCAAGATGGAGGGGCTCAAACCCAATACTGGGATTAAGTCCTCAACTCACTCTCACACAACTGCAATAAAGGTTCTCTATTGGGGGAAGGATGAACCTTCAAGAATCTAAGCACTAAATATATTCTGATCTTCTAAATACAAATAAAGAAACTGGACCCTGTGATGATGTCCCAACATACATCTTTGCTGAGGTAGCTGTTCAACAGGAATAATATGGCATTTAAAACAAGTTTCTCTAGTAATATCCATAATGCAACTGAAAGAAGCAGAGGCGTGTGGTCAGGGCCTTCAAGGGATTCAGTGAATCCCCAACTCGAGCTCTCAACCATTTTTTTCCAGTCATGGAGCCGCTTGTGTCTTGTATATAGAAGTAGGAACATAGCATCCAGCATCGGGCAACCCATCCCCTACATGCATAGTGGGGGGTGGGGCCATGGCCACCAAGACAGGCACACTGAGCAAGCCAATTAGCCAAACCTGAGGTGCAGGAACTAGGAAGTGATGGGCCAATCAATACAGCAGTGGCAGCCTAAGAACATAAGAACATTAGATATGCCATACTGGGTCAGACCAAGGGTCCATCAAGCCCAGTATCCTATGTCCAACAGTGGCCAATCCAAGTCGCAAGTATCTGGCAAGTACCCAAACATTAGTTAAATGACAAGCTACTTATTGCTTATTAATTACCATAATAGCAGTTTATGGATTTTTCCTCTAGGAACTTAGCCAAAACTTTTTAAAACCCAGTTACACTAACTGCTGTAACCACATCCTCGGGCAATGAATTCTAGAGCTTAACTATGTGCTGAGTGAAAAATAATTTTCTTTGATTTCATTTAAATGAGCTACTTGCTAACTTCATGGAGTGCCCCCTGGTCCTTCTATTATCTGAGAGAGTAAATATCTGATTTACATTAACTGTTCAAGTCCTTTCATGATTTTGTAGACTTCTATCACATCCGCCCTCAGTCATCTCTCCTCCAAACTGAACAGCTCTAACTTCTTTAGCCTTTCCTCATAGGAGAGCCATTCAATGCTTCTTATCATTTTGGTCTCCATTCTCTGCACTTTCTCCAGTGCAGCTATATCCTTTTTGAGATGCGGTGACCAGAATTGCATACAGTATTCAAGGTGCAGTCTCACCATGGTGTGATACAGAAGCATTATGACATCCTCTGTTTTATTTACCATTCTCTTCCTAATAATTCCTAACATTCTGCTTGCTTTTTTGATTGCCACAGCATACTGAGCCGATGATTTCAATGCAGCAGATACACATTTGCACAACAAGATGCAGAGCAGCACAGCAAAAGGCAGAAGGAGGAACCGTGCTTCAGCGAATCGGTTCGAAGCAAGGTCCCACCTCCTCCAGCGAAAAGCAGAGTGCAAGCGCAGGATGGCCGGGAGCTGCTGAAAGAAGCATTCAGAGTCAGAAGGAGACACAGTGAATGAAACGTGGTTTGTGGCCTTGTGCAGAGAGTGCTGGAGGACTGGATTAAGGATATGTCCTGGAGATAGGATATTCAGCAGGATATATAATCTGCTCTGTGCTCTTGCAGCTTCCACTTCAAAAGGCATGGACTTTTTGTGCATACAAAACCCTTCATAGGTGGCATAGACTTTATTGTGGTTTTCTTACACAGAATAATGGATTGGCACCATATCTGATCCCCCACTGATATTTACATTTCTTAAAGAAAGTGAGTCCTTAGGAGCTTGCAGCCAAAATTCACAGCTCTTTGTGAACTAAGTATGAGATGAGTGAATGTTAGATGTAGTTCCACCTTAGAGCTCTTTTTATTTAAGTGCTGCTGGCTGGACTCAGCTGGTTAATGTAGTCTTATTATTCTGGCAGCGTTTGAGTATTGGGAGGAGGAATAGCCTAGCTCTCACACACCCCTGCACCTGTGTGCAGGGGTGTGTGAGAGTGTGTCCAAAAGAGAGAGGGAGCCTGTGTGAGATAGAGGGGAACTAGAGATTGTTGAGGGAGCGCTAGGGAGCGATCCCACTTTTGGGGAGAGTGGTGTGCCCTTGGACCATGATGCAACTGCAGAGAAGCTCTGTGGAAGCGCCGAGGCAGGTGAGACGTATCCCAGCACACCAGGGACTCAGATCTCCGCCGAACCTAAGGCATCAATAGAGACCCAACAACACAATACTTGTCTCTGGGTAGCCCTCTGGCCACTCGATAGCCCTTTCGGACCTGCTGTATGGGAACTGCAAATGCGCCAGTGGACTATGAACCAGGAGACCAGGGTTTGAGTCCTGCTGTCTCTCCTTGCACAAGTCACTTTACCCTCCATTGCCTCAGGTACAAAAACTTAGATTATAAGCCCTCTGGGGATAAAGAAATACCTACAGTACCTGAATGTAAACTGGTGTGATATCTTGATTGAGATTGAAAGTTATATTATATAAAAATAATAAATAAAAAAATAAATATTAAGGTCAGCGATAGTCTAAGAGAGCATGGCAGGCCTCTCAACCTCTCACTGACCTTAATGGAGAGGGAGAAACAAGACTGATGGGTTGAGTGTGAGAAGGAAGAGGGGTTGTGGTCTGTCCTAGGTGACAGCCAGCATGGGGGTGCCAGCTAGGAGGGGGCTGCCATGGAGAGAGAGGTTGGCAGCCACCTGTGAGTGTGGAAGTGAAGATTGTGGCAAGATAGCCACAGGCAGCTGAGGAGCAAGAGGACCAGAATGACTATAGACTCACGTATAGTGAGTCTATGTGATTGAAAGAGAAAAGGGTGTGTAAGTGTTTATGTATGTGAGTTAGAGATTAAGAGCCTATGTGTGAAGGTAAGAGACTGGGAGTATGTGTGTGTATGGCTGTGAGGGTGCATGTTTGAATGTGAGAGGGAGCCTGTGTGAAGGACTATGTCCTTCACACAGGCGCACACACTCTCACACACCCCTGTGTGCAGGGGTGTGTGAGAGTGTGTGCAAAAGAGAGAGGGAGCCTGTGTGAGATAGAGGGGAACTAGAGATTGTTGAGGGAGCGCTAGGGAGCGATCCCACTTTTGGGGAGAGTGGTGTACCCTTGGACCATGATGCAACTGCAGAGAAGCTCTGTGGAAGCGCCGAGGCAGGTGAGACGTATCCCAGCACACCAGGGACTCAGATCTCCGCCGAACCTAAGGCATCAATAGAGACCCAACAACACAATACTTGTCTCTGGGTAGCCCTCTGGCCACTCGATAGCCCTTTCGGACCTGCTGTATGGGAACTGCAAATGCGCCAGTGGACTATGAACCAGGAGACCAGGGTTTGAGTCCTGCTGTCTCTCCTTGCACAAGTCACTTTACCCTCCATTGCCTCAGGTACAAAAACTTAGATTATAAGCCCTCTGGGGATAAAGAAATACCTACAGTACCTGAATGTAAACTGGTGTGATATCTTGATTGAGATTGAAAGTTATATTATATAAAAATAATAAATAAAAAAATAAATATTAAGGTCAGCGATAGTCTAAGAGAGCATGGCAGGCCTCTCAACCTCTCACTGACCTTAATGGAGAGGGAGAAACAAGACTGATGGGTTGAGTGTGAGAAGGAAGAGGGGTTGTGGTCTGTCCTAGGTGACAGCCAGCATGGGGGTGCCAGCTAGGAGGGGGCTGCCATGGAGAGAGAGGTTGGCAGCCACCTGTGAGTGTGGAAGTGAAGATTGTGGCAAGATAGCCACAGGCAGCTGAGGAGCAAGAGGACCAGAATGACTATAGACTCACGTATAGTGAGTCTATGTGATTGAAAGAGAAAAGGGTGTGTAAGTGTTTATGTATGTGAGTTAGAGATTAAGAGCCTATGTGTGAAGGTAAGAGACTGGGAGTATGTGTGTGTATGGCTGTGAGGGTGCATGTTTGAATGTGAGAGGGAGCCTGTGTGAAGGACTGTCTATGTCCTTCACACAGGCGCACACACTCTCACACACCCCTGTGTGCAGGGGTGTGTGAGAGTGTGTGCAAAAGAGAGAGGGAGCCTGTGTGAGATAGAGGGGAACTAGAGATTGTTGAGGGAGCGCTAGGGAGCGATCCCACTTTTGGGGAGAGTGGTGTACCCTTGGACCATGATGCAACTGCAGAGAAGCTCTGTGGAAGCGCCGAGGCAGGTGAGACGTATCCCAGCACACCAGGGACTCGGATCTCCGCCGAACCTAAGGCATCAATAGAGACCCAACAACGCAATACTTGTCTCTGGGTAGCCCTCCGGCCAGTCGATAGCCCTTTCGGATCTGCAGTATGGGAACTGCAAATGCGCCAGGATGGACAAAGGTTGAGAGCAGACGATGGAACTAGAACAAGATAAGACTGAAGACGATCAGACGATACTTAAAGACGAGGACCAGAGGAGGACTTTGATAAGGATGAAGCAAGACCGAAGAGAAGAACATCAGGGACACTGATGAAGACCCTTGCTGAATGAAAAGAAGACAGAAGAGTTAAAACTCAGTATGAAGGTATCCGGCCATGACTCATAGCAGCATCCATCCTTAACTGAGGCTTCAGGGACCCAGCGTAATCCGCATAGGCCAACCTGAAGAAGCGACGGCTTCAGACCTAACACAGAGAACAAATCAGAAGGTCAACCAAAGTTGAAGAGGATGGTCCACTAGGAGGTAAAATCTGGAACCAGGATATCCGAGAGGAAGGCTACCCTGATGAGGGAGCCAAAGAGTCCGAAAGCTTCTTGACGTAGGAGCCAAAAGGGTCTGAATGCTTGACAGCGAAAAGGACTGAAGATGAAGACGTCTAAAGGATTCTGAAGATGAAGACAATTTGACATGAAGACGTCTGGCACATCACTACATCTGGACTTCAGCCCCCAGGGCACGCATTCAAAAGCATCGTGGAGGTGTCAAGTGAACTGGAGAATGAGACATCTGGACATCTGGACTTTGGACCCCCAGGTCACCCAACAAAGAGCATCGAGGAGGCTCTGAGAGGCAGAACAACAGGATGACAGACTACAGAAAGGACAGGACATCAGAAGAGGACTTCAGGAAGATCTGAAGGTGAAGACATCAGGAGGGTCAGACGACGAAGATATCTGAAGACAAGGACTTAGGATCCGGCAAGAGACCAAACATAGAACGAAGATGAGATGAAGGATCAGGAACCACAGAGGAAGAAAAGGGAATTCCCACAAAGAACAGAGTGCCTTGAAGAAGCGGAGCTGGACATCAGGAACTCCTGGGCTGAACAGCTGGAATGGGGGATCCAGGAGCAGTCCAACTCCATGACTGACTCCTTGCGAAGGCAAAGAGGAACTGAAGGCTGAATCCTTTTGCAGGGCTGAAGAGGAACACCCAGGATGACATCATAAGGAGGAGCCAGAAGGACTGGCCCTTTAAATCCAGAGAGGAGGCGTGGCCTCGCGCCTAAGGAGGTAGGGGGCAGGACCCTGGAGAGCAGCCATGCTGCAAAGAAGGAGAAAGCAGGCCCGAAGCATCGGAGGTAGCTCCTGCCACTGAAGAGAGGCTGGGGGCGGCTCCAGCCACTGAAGAATACTGATGGCGGCCTCTGGGCCATGTAGGAACTGCATCTGCAGCCTCCTAGCTGCGGGGTGAAGAGGAGGCATCGGCGGCAATTCCAGGCCACAAGAAGAAAGCAGAAATGACAGCTGACCTGCCGTGGAGCATGGCGGCATTGCCCACTGTGCGAAGTGGAAGGCGTGGGCAGCCTCCCAGCCGCGAGATGGACAAATGATGGCGGCTCCTGCCATGAAGGAGAGAGGACGTCGGCAGCCTCCTGGTCGCAAGGGAGCAAGGCGGCGGCATCAGGGAGCTGGCTGGCTGGAAAAGGTGAGAGACTGCTCGCGGCCTAGCCGCGGGCAGGATCGTAACAGAGATCACGGGAGGGGGAATAGAGAAGTGAATCTTGGGGGGGGGGGGGTGCCAAAGGATGTATTCACCCTGGGAACTTAATACTTTAGGCATGCCTCTGGGGAACTGTGCAGCAAGAGTGCTAGGCGATGCGAGAATCTGGGAAGCAAGACTGTTAGGGACTGGACAGTCTGGAAGGATGGTTAAGCTTTAGTATAACCACATCAGTATGATATATAATGACCCTTATTTAATTTAGATTCCACTTTTGAGTTTCTTTCATGTATATTCCACAGATTTGGCACTTCAAAGAGGATTACTTTTAGGTACTAGTGTGGGAAGGAGAGAACCACTGAGTGTGAGAGAGTGCTTTTGTATGTGTGAGGGACAGGGAGCCACTGAATTTGAGAGAATGCCTTTATACGTTTGAGCCTCTGTGTATGTATGTGTAAAGAAGAAAGAGCCACTGAGAATGTGTGTATGAGTTAAGAGTGTGTGTATGGAGGTGAGAAAGAGGAAAAAGTTTGTACACCCTCCCCCCTCCCAACTAATCAAAAGTTCTCAGGTATGGAGAGCAGATGAATGTTTTTATCCCTATTGGTTTTCATTTTTGGATTTGTTTGATATGTCTGTTGTTTTTAAATGTTTTATTGTTAGAATATTTGCAGTGGTGCTCTTTCCTGGGTATGGTTGTTGTGTTTGAGTCCTGAGAATTAGTGTTGTTTTGAAATGGCATATTTGTCTATTGGGGTTAACTGTATTCTTGGCAGGCTGTGATAGCTTTTATTGGAGCTACGTAAGTATTATCCCAAAATAATGTACATGAGCTATTGAGACAATATAGGACCCTTCTTTAGAAGTGAATATCTCTGATCTGACATTTGAAGAAGGGGCCTATGTAGTTTCAAAAGCTCTTGTACAATATTTTTAGGTAAAGGTATTTATTTTGCAGGTTTTTCTAGGAAGCCTAGCTTGCTCTGTTTTCCTAATAGGTGGTGTATTGGTGTTTTAGGGCCTGATGTAATATTTGCTTTGTTGCCTTTTTATATGTAAGGTTTATACTGTTTGAGTACTGGCAGTACTGTTTTGGTATGGGAGGTTTACTATATTGTAATTGTTTATTCATGGCTTTCTGAGCTCCAGGCCCACACCCAATGCATATTACAAAACGCCTAATGCCACATGGGTTCCAACTGTCTTTTGTTTGTTGGGGAAAGGGGACAGAGGGAGCGAGACTGCTGAAGGGTTGGGGAGGGGGTGAAGGAGGGTAGAGAGAACGGAGGAAGTAAGATTTTTGGTGACTCGGGAGTTGGGGGGGGGGGGGGAGTTGGAAGTGGAAAGGGGACTGAGGAAGCGAGACTGAATCCCCAACTATAAATGTCACCGCACGCCACTGGAAAGCAGTACATCTGGGAATCCATAGTCTCTTAATCTCTCCCTCAGGATCCCTTCTTTCTTCTTGGATGGAATATGAATCTGCCCGGGGCAAATATGAAAGGATCCTGCTATACCCTTAAGGATTTCCTCTGGAAACCTGGAATCCATAGCTTGAACATGATTCTTAAATTATGTTCTCTCCTCTGTCAATTAACTTACGGTCAGTTAGGTGCCTCTGCAGCAGTTTGCTTTAAGAGAACACTAGTGTTGGGTTGTTCATTTCTAGTAATGGTGCCAGCTGAGTATTCCCCACCTTCCTCAAACCAATTGCAAAATTAACAATGGAATCCCTCACAATAAAGAACATCTGAATGACAAAAAAAAACTCCACTCCATTCTCTAGGGAAGGAAGGATAGTTTAACCTCTTCCCGACAAAAATCATATAAAGAGTAAACCACTCAACAAACTAAACCCAGATAAATAACCAACCACCAGATGTGAACTGGAAATACATCTCTTAACTGACTGACTCTGCAGCTAAGGTGTTGTTTGTACTATGCAACCTTTAGGGAAGTGAGGGGAAAAACTCCTACCCTCTCACCTCCAAACTAAAAATTCCATGCAGACACTAGGAGTCACTTTCTAAGTTTCTAATATATATGCAGGATGGGGTGGCAAAGATGATACTTTTCATTTTCTCCCCTACTTTCTCAAGCTTTGCTTTAAGGAAACACTGGTATATTGGCTTTTTTCTTCCATTCTCCAGTTAGAGATCAATGAGCAGGAAATTTATCCAGAAAACTGTTCCTGGAGAACTATTCCTGGATATTCAGTGAGATTTACATTTACAAGTCTCTTGCTGAATATATTCGGATAAAGTTAAGGATGAAAATTTATCCAGGTAAAAGTAAGGGCTGATCTTTTTCTGATCTGATTTCTGCATGTACTGTAACTTTAGCCCGAGAGAGTTCAATATGTGCATTTACCAGCTAAAATTTAACCCCATCCGCAGCAAAGCCTCCATTGACATCCTTTTGTGTACAGAATACATTTTGTGTGCACAAAAAGCTGTGTGCACAAAATCTATGCATTAGGTGGGGGGAAATATTAAAAGCATATTTTTTGTTCATGTAACACATAAAGTTACCCATACGTAGAGTTTCAATAAAGACCTCTTAGATTCCATATTTTCTTGAAAAAAATATCACATTTTCATGGCATGTTTTAATCATCTAAGGGGTTTATTTATTAAGCTGTGATATTTTTCCAGGAGAGTAAAATACCATGAGCTTAACAAAGATGCAGCAATTGGTCCCCCAGCTTTATAAATCCCATGGGATTTTTTTTCCAGTGGTAAAATACCACTGTGATAATTGCCACAGCTCTATGGTGTGCAATGGTGGCTCCCACAGCCTTAATGTCTCAAACATTACTCCCATTCCAGTATATCAAAAACCCTAGGGGTGTCAATTGACCCCATTTCAGTGCTCAGCACACTTTGAGGCATCCAATTTATGTTTTCAAATGTGCTGTACCCCTGGTACAGGCTCCTCCTCTTTCCACAAACTCCACCACATTTTGCAAACCCCTGGAACTCAAAGCCTCCAACTTTCCTGTCCCTTGGTCCCTTCCCTGCTCCTTATCTAGTTATCTTTGATGGTCCAGTGGGACCCAGAGCACCCCGTAGCACTCCAGGACCAGTGCTGCCATTTTCAAAATGGCATCGACTGGCTGATGTAACACCTTTGCCATTTCAAAAGTGTCAGTTGCTGTATGGTAAATGCCCTAACAGAGAGATAGTATGTGGTATTTCAAATACACCACATGGTAAATGCCTAACACAAATTAGAAAATGTCCCTCTAAGTTTTAAAACCCATCCCGACAACAGAGATGATGCTTCCATTGGGCAAACTAGATTTATTTTTTTTTTTTTTGGGGGGGGGCAGCAAAATCTCACTAATGCAAGCTTAGAGGGGTTCTATGTCAGAGCCAATACTTCAAAAGAGCTACCAGTAGGAGAGAGAGCTGTTTTTGAGTTGCTGCCAATAGCTAAGTTGGGGGAGGATAGTGCATAACCAATTGATCACCTAGGTGGGCAAATCCTTTTGTACCATCCCTGCCGGGGAACATCTCCAATCCAGCCCCTTTTCTACCTGGATAAGTTTATGTGGCTTGTGATTTTAACTATACAAATTTAGGGGGTCATTTATCAAAGTGCTATATGGTGTTTTTGCATGCAAAAAATGCCAATATATGCATGGTGTAATTATTGTGATGTTTGAGAGAGAGAGAGAGAGAGAGAGAAGCTATTAACGACTGCACACTAGAGGACTATTTATATCTCATCTTTGGGTGAGTTTTCTCACTCTGAAGGTCATCAAATATTCACAAGAGACCACTGTTCTGTTCGTATGTCTCACTTTGAATGTCAAAGTGGCCCCTAACCCCTACACTAATACCTAAACCTCACCTTGAGTTACTAGGTGGGCCTTCCATAGAGATATAAATAGCCCTCTAGTCTGAGGTCATTATAGCTTTGCTTCTCTCTCTCTCTCTTTCTTTCTCTCCTCTCTCTCCTAAGCTGGCTCTCCAGGAGTTCAAAACCCCCATACAACAATTCTGGCATGTGATATTTAGTGCATTTTCATAAATCCAGGCCTTAGGGCTGGATTTTGTATCTTCGCAGGGCTACCTGAATCCCACGGTAACAGGGGGCGGGTCTGCAAAAGCCAGCAGCGATCATACCACCGCAGTGTTATCGCTGCCGGCTTTCGCACCCAATAGCGCCACCGTGAAAGGTGGCACTATTGGGCACACTACTGGTGGCGATAAGGGGTCTTACCTTTTCGCTGCCAGTGAAGTTTTCGTGGCATTCACCCCAACTCCTCCTCTTCCAGTGTCGACGCCACCCCGACTCTGCCCCTATTTAGCTATCGTACGCGAAAAGTCCCTTTTCGCGTGCGATATGCTTACAAATTGACCCCTTTAGCTGGTTAAAGGGGGCCACATTTTTTAATGAGTAGATTTGTCCAGCAAAGTCCCATATTTAGCCAGGTAAATATTTCAAATATAAATCTATGCAGATTGAGACAAATACAGATATTGAAAGTTCTTTCTGTATTTCCCCTCCTTTTCTTTCAATTATTTGGTGAGGGATTAAAAAGAAATGTTTCAAGAATAATTTGCAAGAAACACTCTGGTATTTAAGTTTTTCATTTTTGGAGTTAAAATATATTCTAGCTACCTATAAACAAAATAATTATTTAAAGAAGTGCCCCAAGCATTTTCTACATTACAGTTTACATCTCACCCTACTTCCTCTCCTCTATCTCTCCTAAGCATCCAGTCCACCATTTTCACTCAGCATCCCAAGTCTTATTAACCTCTCACAAGTCTCCTGCTCTCTGTCAACCCTCCTTCCATTTCTTCCTCTTTATTAACTGTAAAAGGGGCAGCTCCTTTTGACTAACCCTCTTGCTTTTCCATATATATTACTGTCTGTCTTTGAACTTGTCATTCTGTGTCCTTTGATTACTAATTCATAGTTATCTCTATTCCTTATTTCATTTGCTTTCTAACATTCTGAATAACCTTGACAAACTGCATGGTTATAGAAATAAATAACAGAAACATTAGTGCAGGGCATCCAACCAGTCCTTTAAGGTGAGCTTTGAAATTCTTTTTTCTAGGTGATCTCATTATCTGAGTATAGTTTTAAGGATATACATTTCTATTTTGCATTGCACTATCCTCCCCCAACTACGGCAAGAAGAATGCCTCAAATCTTTCAAGCGGAAGCTCAAGACCTGGCTCTTTGCAAAAGCATACACTTAATTTTTCACTATACCTCACCACTGTTCCCACTCTCCACACTCCTCCCCTGTTTCCCTTTCTTCCGCCCCACTCTCCCCTCCCTTTTCTCCCCCACCTTCTTTTCTTTCTCTCTGCCCCCCTCTTTCCTTGCTCTCCTCCCTTCTCTTCCCCATCTTATCTCCTAGCCTGATTAAAATTAACCTCATAGTTTTCTTTCTTTTGTACATATGTATATAATTGCAATTCTTGTATATAATTTTATTGCAAAACTTCCCATATTATTGTTCCCCCCTCTCGTTAATGCCTTGTTATCATGTTTTTTACTGTTCAATGTAAAGCGCCATGCCGTGCGTTTGTTTTTGCGTTACAATGTGAACCGATATGATATCCTGGATGAATGTCGGTATATAAAAATTTTAAATAAATAAATAAATAAATCATTTAGTTTCAAAAATGCCAGAATATTATCTCATTTTTGGCAAAAAAAATACCTGTAAGAATATTGAAAGCTACAAACATTAGTGTATCAACACATTAATTGTTAATACATTTTCTAAAAAGGAAAATCCATTTTCTGTATCAGATTCAATTAGAGACATTTTTTGAACTGTTTTATTTATGGAGACATATGCATATAATAACACGTACAGGGAGGATCAACCAGGGCATGGTCACTGATTAACCAATATAACATGGGTGCCAGGTACTGCTTCATTCTTTCCAATTGTTGGCCGGATGGTGGTGGAGGTTTAGGCCTTGTGGTAGGGAATGGGAGAAGGCAGTTGGCAGAGGGAATCATGTGGGCTGTGTCTCTCTGTTACAGTTGAACCAAGTACTGGCTACATGGCTGGTGTGGATTGTTTTTTAGTTGCAAAGGATCAAGGGATTTAGTGGGCAGAGCAGTTACCTGTGGTTGTTTGCAGTCATTCCTGCTCTTTTGCAGGTAGCATCTTTTTGTTTTCCTTTGTCACTGCCATGGTCGGGAGACAGAAGCAATCCTTTGCGTGGTCCTCTGGGAGCAGGGGTGCAGCTGAGTTCAGCAGCTGGAGTGCAGGCAGCTTTCAACGCAATGAGATCAGCAGCTATAGTGGAGGCAGCTGGCGTGCTGATTCTATCAGAAGCAATTCCCCAGAATGCTGGAGCAGTGGGAGCTGGGCCAAGTGTGGCGGCCTCGTCCATGTTGAGTGGGCCCAGAACAGAGATTCAGCCTGTTGCTGCGAGAAGGGTAAGCACTACTGGGATATTATGTCTGGGCTTGGGGGCAGGCTTTTGTGAGGGAGCAGCAGGGAAGGGAGTACCAGGACCTGAGGATGGTGCTGCAGCAGGTGGGGAGGATGTGCAGGTGTCTGCATTCAGAACTTGTGTGATAGCATCGATGTCAGCAAGAGCAGGGCTGTCAGCATGCTCATGGTAGAGGTCAAGGTACAGCGCTGGCCATGTGGAATGCATCAGTGGCAGTCAGCAGCCCTCTTCCTGCTTGTCCTCTTGATCCTGGCTGATGGCCTTGCAGTGTGGTAGATGTGGGGTTTACTCAGGGGATGGTGTGGGTATTGGCAGAGTGGCTGGCATTAGGAGTGCTGAGTCAGTGGGGCATTCATGCCTGGAGTCATCGTTTATACTGAGGGAGCTTTCACTGGGCATGGGTAGTGTATTTGAAGGGCCTCTGGGGCACAGAATGATCCCAGCTATGGATCCTCAGGCTAGTACTGCATGACTGACATTGGGTGCAGGTCAGTGGAATCCTTATTCTTTAATGGAGGAGACAGAGGGACTTATAGGGGGTAGGGAAGTGGTATCTTTGTGGGGTCTTGGTTTTCAGGTTAGGTTGGGGATTATGTTTTTCAGGGTAGGTTGGGGATTATGGACATGGGTTTGTGGATTGGTGTAGGGCAAATGGGTTTGGAGGGATTCAGTCATGATAATTGGTCACAGCAGCTGTCTTCCAGAGTTGTTTGGGATTGGTTCCTTCCTTATGGGAATTTTACAGGGTTGGATAAGGACAAAGTTCTGTGCATCTTGTAAGTGGTCCACTGCACACTGTCTAGAGAAGGCAATTATGGTACATCTGTTGCTGGTCCTGTATTTCCATTGCAGGTTGAGTCACTATGTCAAGGAGATTTGTTCCACTCTGACGGCCCAGGGACACCTTGGCAGGAGGATTGAAAAAGCAATCCAGCAGAGCCAGTACAGAAGTCCTAGTGAGTGACCCAGAGGCTTAATGGAGGTCCCAGTGAGCAGTCTGGATGTGCAGGTTCTGCAGCTGGTGCAAAAGCCAGGTTAGTCTGCAGCTGGGACGAAGAATGTAGGAGCAGGGGAAGCTCTAGAAAATACCTCACAATTGATGCAAGAGGCAAGAGCGGATGATACTTCCATGAATGTGGCAGGGGCTGAGAAAGAGCAGGTCCAAGGGCTGGCCCAAGGTAATGGAAAAGGGGTTGGATCTAGTGGTAAAAAGTGAGGTAGGTCTAGGTTCTTGTGGCAGCAAAGGAAATGAGAATCTTTCAGTTCATTGTCATCTGATTTTTCATATTATTCTTCTTCATCTTCCAGTTCTTCCTTCAGGCTTAGATCTCATACATCATCAGTCAATGCTGGCAGAGGTGAGCATGGGGGGGGGGGGGCATCAGCTCTGGTGGCTATGTCAGAGATGTGGGAAGGTGTGCCACATTCTTTCAAGAGTAAGATTTGGAAGTGTAAATATATTGATATTTTGTGGTAGATAGAGAGGAGGACGGGGTGTAGGAAAGAGGGTAAAAAGAGGAAGGAGAAAGAGCATTTTAAGGGTACTCAGAAAAGGGTGCTGTAGATGATATTGAATTGGATTAGATGTTTTCTTCACTTGACCAGTGTGTGGGACATCATATCTCATTGTAATATGAAGCTTTGCTTGCATATACTGATATGATCCATGAGGCTCATAATGATTTTGAAAGTTGAGCTTGGTTCAATTATGTTGAGCATGTTAGGGTTAAGATGGTGGAAAACAAATATATATCATGGAGTTCTCAAGAGATGAACCTCTGGCTTACGTAGATGACAAATAAAGAAGTGGGGTTGTTGGCAATAGTTTCGGGTGCTGGGTTGGTAGCTACTGCAGACAGTAGTTCAGTGTCTTTATCATGGACTGGCATAGCCAATTAGGGAACAGGATTGTTGGGCATTTGCTGGAGGTATAATAGATCCATCTGCAACTTCCCTGACTTTAAGTTTAAGCACCTCTGCTCAGGGTGTGGAGCCAGCCATCCAACCAGTTAAGTGCCATAATCTATTTGAGAGATCCACTATGCTAATTAGTGTGGTGGCAATGGGGGAAGGGCTGTGGTGTTACTCTAGGAAAAATGTTGCTAGGGTTTTATATGAAGATTTTCTCTATGGCTTTCAGATCTCTTAAGTAGGTCTCTTTGAAAAACATTGGGTCAGTAATTCTTTCATTTCATGGCTAGGCAAGATGGTGCAGGAGATGTTGCAGGTGGATTTGAGTCTGGGCAGAGTTGCTGGCCCATTTGTTGAACAGTGCTTTGATAGGGTGATTGTGTCAACTTTATCCGGATAGCTTGTCCACTAACCAGCTTACTGAATATTGGGCTCATATAATTCCAAGATCTGCTGTGATGGATCAGATTATGTGGGGACACTGTCGGGCTAAAGCAAATGAGCAAATTATCTCTTAATTGTGTTTGCAAGGGGGTGGTATAACAAACATTTGTGAGCATGGGATGTTTGTAGTGACCTATATTATTCAGATGGTGTTCACTTGTCTAACGTTGCACATAATTTCCTACTTAATGATTTTCAGAAGTCCTTGGAAGATATCTTGTTTCTGGAATCTTAAGCTGCATCTTTTTTTTTTTTTCAGGGGGGGGGGGGCATCGAATAAGCCAATGGCTTTCCTGTGCCTGTCTTTGGTTTCCCGGGCTTGGTTAGTTTACTGGGTCACATTGGACAACCAGAAGCAACGTAGGATCAGTGATGGAATTATCAACTTCATTGAGAGTGATTGGGTGCAATCACTTTGGAAATGGCTCCTTACTGGGCTGTGGTGGGAACTGTGTAGTGAAGCAGCATGATGCTGTCAGTGGTCTGCAGGCTCTTAGAATCCTGGGGGTAGGTGCATCCTGCTGGGGTGTACTGGATGACCACTGGGACTGTGGACTTTGTGTTATAAGCTAGGGTATTGTTGTTATTGGTCTTGTAGTAATAAAGCTGCAGCCATTTTTGTTCCCAATTCCTGCATCTGCCTCTTATTGTGTTGGATGTGCTTTGTAAGGAGGGTGGTGGAGAAAGAAGCTGAGTTCCTAGGTGCTCATGACATTGTGAATCATATCGTGGAACACAAGTAAAGGCAGCAAAATAGAGACAAGAAAACATACAAAAACATATCATGACCTCAAGTCCGAAAAAAATGAGCGAAGAAATCCCAAAAAAACTATCCAATATCAAAGAAAAGGGAAATAGAATGAGTTACTCAATAGATTGCCCAACCATGTAAATATTTTGAATCACGTTCCCATCCTCAATGTGTTCCATCTGATTTTCTATGTTCCCTTTTAACAATAGCACTCAAAAAGAATTATTTTGCTTTTGAACATCATTTTTTTCAACAAGTAAGTGACTGCCATGGGGGCCACCATGGCCCCAGACTTGGCAAACTTATACATGGGTCATTTTGAAAAAACTTGGATTGAAGGTCAACATCCTTTTTCAAAATATATTAAATCCTGGCATCGTTACATTGACAGCATTCTGATTTTGTGGCAAAGCACCCAACAAGATTTTGATTCCATTATTGGCTGGTTAAACTCACGCAATACTCATCTACGATTTACAGCCAATTTTCAACGACATCAAATTACATTTCTTGACATTCTCATCACGAAACTGACATATGGTTTCACAACCACTTTATATAGAAAAGCGGTATGCAGCAATACTCTACTCCATTTCACAAGCGCACATCCGCGACACCTGAAAGCAAATCTCCTGACAAAATTGGCATATTTTACAACCACATGCTGAGTTCTCTCAATTATCGTGCTGGACTTATACCTGTGGTTCAAATCTCAGGGATCAATTAGTTTTTACAGACTCCACCCCAAAATTTCCATGCACTGCTAATGGATAGCATAAAGCATGTGGGAATTGCTCAGTTTGCCAGGTTATGATAGATGTCTCTTCACTCTTTTTTCCATAAATCAATGAGACAATTCTTCTAAAAATGAATACTAACTGTTTGACCACTGGGGTTGTCTATACAATTAAATGCCCCTGTAATAAATTTTATGTGGGGAAAACTAAGCGCTCTTTAAAAACCAGACTGATCGAACATTGTTCCTGTCTCACTAACAATCGCATTAATGTCCCACTAGTAAGTCACTTAATGACTCATCACATACATTTGATGACCTTCGTGTATGTGTATTTATTTTATTTTATTTATTTAACATTTTTCTATACCGAACTTCATGACAAGCTTCATATCAGGCCAGTTTACATCAAACAGGGATTAACTGAACATAACCATATAACAGGAAGGCCGAAGCGCAGGTACAAATAACAGGGAGAATGAACTTGGGGGCTAGAGTAGCCAGGAAATAAAGGACAGAGAAAACTGGAGAATGAGAACATATGAATGTACAGTGGCTGGGTCGGTCATTTAGTCTATTGGGCTAAATGAAAGAACTGTTGCAATGTTAGGCTTAAGGGAAGGGTTGGGTGAAAAGCCAAGTCTTGAGTTTTTTTCGGAAGGTAATCAGGCAGGGTTCCAGTCTTAGATCAGTCGGCAGGTTGTTCCAGATGATGGGGCCAGCTGTGGAGAATGCCTATGGCTGAACTGCAAGCATGACAGCCATACCACCCGAGCCTCCAGGCAATTGATTTTCCAGCAGGACTCTTTGGCATTCCAGTACCCCTGGGCCATTAACTCCAGACAGTGAGCCCCCCAACCGTGGAGACTCGCATCTGTCGTGAGTACCAACCAGGCCAGAGACGACAAGGAAACTCCCTTTCTCAGATGATCCTCCTGCAACAACTACTTTTTCCTGTCCCATGTCGAACCGAACCCCCAGATACTCCAACAACTGGGACAATTGAAGATTGCTCTTGGTCATGTTCACCACCCAACTGAGTTCCTGCATCCAAATACGGGTGCACCAGGATTCCTTCTTTTCAAAAGGCTGCCACCACCACCACCACTATAATCTTGAAAAATGTTCTGGGAGTAGTGACTAGACCAAAAGGCAGCGCCTGAAACTAATAATGGCGCCCCAACGCCACAAAGTATAGAAAGTGTTGATGTTCCAATTGGATGGAAATATGAAGGTAAACCTCTGACAGATCCAAGGAGGTCAGAAATTCCCCTCACTGCACTGCCATTATTACAGAGCACAAGGTTTCCATTTGAAAATGAATCACCTTCAAGTGATGGTTGACCCTCTTGAGATCCAAGATGGGATGAAAGGAGCCCTCCTTCTTGGGCACAACAACATAAATGGAATATCATCCCATACTTTCTTGAGTTGTGGGCACCGGAACCACAGCCCTGAGTCTGAGGAGCCTTTGAAGCATGAACTCCACTGCCTGCTTCTTCTGCGTGGCATGGCAAAGGGACACCATGAACACATCCTGTGAAATACTGTGAAATTCTAGTGCATACCCTTCACATATCACCTCCAGGACCCACTGTTCTGATGTGATCTCAACCCACCTCCAATAACAGATAGAGAGAGATGTCCCCCTATTTCCTGTTCTGGAAGGTGGGTCAGTAAACCTTCATTGGGAAGCTCAAGAAGATCCACCACCCGATCCCGCTCTTCTCTTGAGCTGCTGGGGATGAAAGGATTGAGACCTACCAAAAGGCCAAGTCCGCTGAAAGGTCATCCCTCTGTAGGGATGAAAATGCCTGGAACCCTGGAAACAAGCCCCCGTACCAAAGGGGCATTGTAACTGCTTCTTATCTCCGGCAACTGAGGCACTGGAGACTCACCCCACTTACTGGCCAGTTTCTCCAACTACTCCCAAACTGGCCAGTTTCTTCAACTACTCCCAAACAAGAGCAAGCCTTTAAAGGGCATCTTGGTAAAATTGGCTTTGGAAGCTGTGTCAGCTGACCAATTTTGCAACCAGAGTTGATGCCTGGTCGCAACCACCGAAGCCACTCATCTGGCTGTGTTACGGACCAAATCACAGCTACATCTGCTTAAAAGGCAGCAGCAGGCTTCTAAACCGCTCTGGAATTCCCTCCGGACTCATAAACCTTCTGAGAGAGAAGCAGATAAGATCTCGCCACTAAGGCACAACAGGAGGCAATCTGTAAATTAATTGCCAGTGCCACAAAGGCTTGCTTAAGAATAGCCTCAATTCTTCTATCATGTACATCCTTCAAGGCCAGTTCTCCCTCTATGGGGATAGTCATCCACTTAGATACAGCACATAGAGTATTCACTTTTAGAAAATGCAAATGTTCTCTCACAGACTAATCCAGGGGGTACAGGCCTTCCAATGTCTGACTTTCTTTAATATTTGCCTCTGGGGCATCCTATTCCAAATCAATCAATTTTTGGATGACATCCATCACTGGGAAAAAACAAGAGGCTTTACATAAGGAAACCAAAATAGGATTTGTCCTTGGCTCTGACACAGCATCCAAACCAGGAATACCCAGTTGTTTCAAGGTCTAGGAAATCAGGGCTGACAGTTCATCTCTGAAAGAACTGCAACATGGTTCGATATGTTTCCAGCCTTGGAGAAATTTTCTCATCTTCCAGGGAATCAGGATCAGCCTCATCATCAGTGCCATCCAGATTCCTGTCAGGAACAACCCAAGGAGCTGAGGCGAGCCCAGGCACTTAAGCATAGGACTAGAAAAGGGAGGAGCCACCAGCCGAGGGTTCGGTCAGACAGAAATGGGGGAAGCAGAGGACTGCACCTGAGGAAAGATTTATAAGCCTTGAAAAATTAAACCCAAGAAAAAGCAGCCGGGTCCAGACCAAGCCTAGAAGGAACTGGAGCTGGTCCCACTGAACTGCCCTCACCAGCGGAGGAGCCAGTCAAGAGAGAACCAAGATCTGGTGTCCCCCCAGTCAAGGCCATGACCAGCCCATCATCAGAATGGGAAGAACAAGGCTTAGAAAAATCCGAGGAAGACAACTCTCCTTGAGCGTCTAAGCAGCACTGACACAGGTTAGAAGTCAGGTCAGGCTGAGAAGCCATAATATGACATGCAACACAAATAGGAAGATGGTTAGGCTTCTTGCTTACCAGCAGTATCACAGTGGTAAAAGTGCTTTGGAACGGCTCACGCTCAAAAATGAAATGTGCTCAAAAAATGAGCACCTAGAAGAAAGCGTGGCAAGGCGCACGCATAACCTGAGCACTGGAAGTTAAGCACAGTAAAAGGTTTGTGCGTGTAAAAAGCACGCCCAAAAAACAAGCGCACAGCACATGCACAGAGCCAACACACTGTCGACCTATAGAGGGCAGCAGAACATGCACAAGAGTGCACAAAAATGTCTCCCGTGGCCTACCACCTACAAGAAAAAAGCTTAAGTGTGGGGCCTAGCCCACCAGGGTCCGCTCAACCCACCAGGTTGCTCAGTTCCCCGACCCCAACCGGAGTGGGAATGAACGTTGGCATGGTGCGCTGAGAACGGAGACTGGAGGAAGTCCTGAAATCTCTCTGTCTCTGATTCAGGTAAAACTTTCTCCTTTTTATTTCTTTAAACCTTATCTGGTCTCAGCACTTACCAGCTGAGTGCAGAGATGGTCTCCGGCTGCAGGGGGAGTGGGCATCTGCCGACACCACCATACTCAGTCTCCTGCATCCGCTGCCTTTCAGCTGAACTAGCAGTTAAGTCCATGTTGGGAAACTAGGATACCGGACTAAGACACACCTCTGAGGGACCACAGAAATCACTGCAGGAGAGTGTGGCTTTGTTTTCCTGAAACAAAAACTCAAAGCATTCCCCATAGGGAGATGCATGTCCCCCATCTCCTGGAGACAGAGAATACTGGCAGGCTGGGGTCACTGCAGGATTATATATACTGTGACGTCAACTTGTTCTGTCTCCATCTGCTGGCAGGGGAACATAAACCCATTGGTCCTGAGTATATCTGTCTATATGCTAGGAAAAGAAAGTTTACAGTATCAGACACATCAAAAAATGCAGTGTTCTCCTTTCTTACAACAGTCATATTTACATGTAATTGAAAAGTATCAAGAAATAGAAAAAATAATGGCTCTCCTTTCTATTTTAATCAACCTTGTTTATCCTGCAGTTTAAAATAAGCTACTCGTCACCACAGAAAGTAGGAAAAGCTCTAGAAAACAGTCATTCCCTTTGTGCTTATACTATTCTGCCTGGTGAATATCAAGCACAAGCTTTCTTCAGGTCAACTTTCACTGTAAATGGTAACCGTATAATTTGTTTTTAAGAAGATATATGAGAATTCTAAAGCACAAATGAATAAAGCTAATTCCCTAAGGAAAAATTACAATGACGGATGTTCCTGCTGGCTGGTAACCTGTGGTGGTCCCATGGTTTTGGTATTGGTTGCCACTGGACACATTGATTACAATGGAGCTGATTACTGGTTGCCAAGGTAACCCATGGCAAAACTTTGGAATACTGTAAATTTCCAGCTGTTTGGAATAGCTCTCACTAGGAGCAAAGTAAGTCAGAAAAGATTTTATTCATAAGATTGTAATAAAAGAAACAAAATGTATGCTTGGGTCGTTTGAAGTGTTAGTATTAGCTAAAAAATGATAACTTGGCAGTTAAAACAACTAAACATTCATTTTATATTTGTACTTTTCATTCATTCCAGAGGAGATGTTACTGTTTAAAGCTTTTACAAAGCATTAGGTTAATGTCTGTGTTTAATAAAGATATGCAGCTTGACAATGTTTGTTTCTGTTTGTTTTTTTTCATTTTGGGGACTTCTTTTTTTTAAAGTTTGTTTAATATGTTTATTTTTTGTTCAGTTCATTTCCCCAATTAAAAAAACAAACATTAAATCCTCCCCCAAAAATCCAAATAAACAGCCCTCCCAGAGGCCCACTAACCCCTTTCGACTGGCAAAAAAGAAGCCCGGGGCTTTGTCCTACCCAGCTGGGCCTGCACAGGCCCCTCTGACCCTCATTCCCGCCCTTGAAAATATTTTGGGGGTTGATGACCTACCCAGCTCCTATATAACCTATCCATAACTCCCGAGAAAGTTGGAAGGGCAGGAGTGAAGCTCACTTGTTCCTGCCCACACTTTCAGTCCTTTAAAAATTATGCCAGAGGCCCACAGGATGGCACCATAGTGATGGCAATTTGGCATCTATCTCAGGGACAGCTTGCTCCATTTTCTTGAATTCAGAACAAAACAAAAATAGTCTCATTTGTTGCATTTTCAGCATTTGTCAAAAAATGAATCCTTATACCTCGATTTAATGTATGCTAATAGCAGTTAGCAGAATCATTAATACAGATATACCTAACATTAGGGATGTGAATCGTTTTTTGACGATTTAAAATATCGTCCGATATATTTTAAATCGTCAAAAATCTTTAGGGCCACGATACAATACCAATTCCCCCGATTTATCATCAAAAAATCGTAAATCGGGGGAAGGGGGAGGGCAGGAAAACCGGCACACTAAAACCCCCTAAAACCCACCCCTGACCCTTTAAATTAAATCCCCCACCCTCCCGAACCCCCCCCCAAATGCCTTAAATTACCTGGGGGTCCAGCGGCGGTCCGGAACGGCAGCGGTCCGGAACGGCCTCCTGCAATTGAATTGTGTTGTCTTCAGCCGGCGCCATTTTTCAAAATGGCGGCGCAAAATGGCGGCGGCCATAGACCAACACGATTCGACTGCAGGAGGTCGTTACGGACCCCCGCTGGACTTTTGGCAAGTCTTGTGGGGGTCAGGAGGCCCCCCCAAGCTGGCCAAAAGTCCCTGGGGGTCCAGCGGGGGTCCGGAAAACGATCTCCTGCCGCGAATCGTTTTCCGTACGGAAAATGGCGCCGGCAGGAGATCGACTGCAGGAGGTCGTTCAGCGGGGGTTCGCTGAACGACCTCCTGCAGTCGATCTCCTGCCGGCGCCATTTTCCGTACGGAAAACGATTCACGGCAGGAGATCGTTTTCCGGACCCCCGCTGGACCCCCAGGGACTTTTGGCCAGCTTGGGGGGGCCTCCTGACCCCCACAAGACTTGCCAAAAGTCCAGCGGGGGTCCGGAACGACCTCCTGCAGTCGAATCGTGTTGGTCTATGGCCGCCGCCATTTTGCGCCGCCATTTTGAAAAATGGCGCCGGCTGAAGACAACAAAATTCAATTGCAGGAGGCCGTTCCGGACCGCTGCCGTTCCGGACCGCCGCTGGACCCCCAGGTAATTTAAGGCATTTGGGGGGGGTTCGGGAGGGTGGGGGATTTAATTTAAAGGGTCGGGGGTGGGTTTTAGGGGGTTTTAGTGTGCCGGCTCACGATTTTCACGATTTTCACGATACTTCAAACACCCAAACGGCAACAATACGATTCCCTCCCCCTCCCAGCCGAAATCGATCGTTAAGATGATCGAGGACACGATTCACATCTCTACCTAACATTGTGTCCAAAGTGTGTTATCTGCATACATGTTATCTTTACTTTGTGGTAATTTAGGGTACATCAGGGATGGCGAACTCCAGTCCTCGAGTGCAGCAAACAGGCCAGGCTTTCAGGATATCCACAATGAGCATGCATGAGAAAAATTTGCATCCAAAGGAGGCAGTGCATGCAGATCTATCTCATGTATATTCATTGTGGACATCCTGAAAACCTAGCCTGTTTACGGCCCTCGAGGACTAGAGTTCACCATCCCTGGTGTACATGAAAATGAACTTATTAACAAAAAAGTATGATAACATCAAGAGATGTTAATGCAAGACAGTCTTTAAAATAGCCATGGTAGCTTCACAAAGAAGCCTGGGGCAAACCATCAACCAGGATGTGTCCAGAAAGGTAAATGTTTAGTGGACCTTCCTTCTCATGTCAGTCCTTAGAAACACATACAATTTGTTTCAAGGAAACACACATAGCATCAAAATATCATAATAAATGATGAAAGAAAAAAACCCAAATAGACCATCCAGATGCCCAGCAAGATATGAGATCCATAATCCCTTAACCCCACCACATTTCTTCTTTGAAAGTTTTCATCTTGCTTTCACCAATGTGTTTACTCTCCAGTGCTATGGCCTAATATTTTTCAAAGTAAAAATCTTAGGAATTCATCACGCAAACTTCAGACTTCAAGCCAAAGACTCTACCACAGAACAAAGGCAGGAGCTTCCTAGCCTATCAATATTAGGGGAATTGCTCATTGTTTCCCTCTGTTACTTCCTAAGAACATAAGAACATAAGAAAATGCCATACTGGGTCAGACCAAGGGTCCATCAAGCCCAGCATCCTGTTTCCAACAGTGGCCAATCCAGGCCATAAGAACCTGGCAAGTACCCAAAAACTAAGTCTATTCCATGTTACCATTGCTAATGACAGTGGCTATTCCCTAAGTGAACTTTATAGCAGCATTTTCAAGAAGAAAGTTCATGTTCTCTGATGACCTTAGAGTATTAAGCATCATGACCTTAGAGTATTAAGTGCCTTCTGTTGGCTGATGATCTGCCATGACTTAAATGGTCTCCAATAACCAGAGCAGGATGCTAGGAAAAAGATGAAACTGTCATCCTGAATGGGACACTTCCATTAATCCCAGTCCCAGCAAATAGAGTCTGCACAAGTCGTTAGGATGATTACATATTACAACTTTATTATACATAAACATATGGAACAAAGAGATCAGAAGGAGCTGTTAAGCCTCATATAATCAGATATTGCTACTACAGCATCACTGTAAGGTCACTAAGATCTCTATTCTTAACATAAAACCTACCTGAATACTACATCAATATTTACTTGAGCAGCGTAATCTATTTATTTATTTAGTTATTTTTTTCTGGAATCTTCTAAATCACTAAATCAGACCTAATCATTAAAAACATGATAAAAATAAGAAAAATAATAACTAAACATAATTCAGGCTAGGGATGAGCATTCATTTGAAACAAATGGGTAAATGCAACAAATGAGCATTTTGGTTTCATTCATGGACTGCCAAAACAAATGGAGGACACCTACAAATTTAAACAGAAATTTTCAGCTTATTTCTTTATGTTGCTCATTGAAATCTGTGGTTTTGCTAATCAAACAAAAAATAGCTGTAGGGTCTAACTGTTAACTATAGCAAACAACGTTTGCCTTTATAACATCACAGCCTCCTGGAAGTTGAAGCAAATCAAATTGGAAAGGTTACCAAATGGAGGATAATTCATGGTAAAATAGCTTTTTAACTAGCCTATACTTGCCATCTAGATCAAGTGGTGTTGATATCCTCACACTAAAAGATCTGAGCATGTATAAGAAACTCTATTTACTCTCTGGCAGTTTGCAGAGAAGGATCGCTTTTCTGGCATTCTCTCAGAGTTTAAAGTTTTAATAAAGTAGGCTTTGGCACTGATGGGCTTTTTCTGAACTTCTCTCCTACATTCAATGGTCTCTCACTCACTGTGAAAGAAACAGAGAGGCAGTGGTTCTTTCTATATTCACTAGGGGTAGGGTAAGAGTGTATTGAAGATTGAAGCAGTGCCAGTGATTTTTTTGTCTCTATATGATGCTGTAGTGCAGTGAGCTTATCTGCAGTTAAATTGAAGAGAAGAAGAGTCTTGCCTGCCTTCTGATTCTCTTTCTAACATTTGTATGTGTGTGTGCTAAAGGAGTCTGTCAGCAGTGCACATACAGACACTGTATATGTATCTCTGTGTGTGTATTTGTGACAGATATTTTTGCATACACTAGAGTGGTACTGTGAGTGGTGGAAGAGTATCAAATTCTTTTGTGATATCAAAGCCTTAAGAAGGCACTATAAATTTCATCATGACACTGCAAGGAAAGTACAGAGGAGGGAATAGCAAGGATAGAGGATTTGGGCCTGGATTTTCTAAGATTGCAGGCTTTTATGAATCGCGCAGTACCAGGGGGCGGGCCTGCGAAAGCCAGCAGCGATCGCACCTCCGTGGTGCGATCGCTGCCGGCTTTTGCACCCAATAGCACCACCGTGAATGGTGGTGCTATTGGGCGCGCTGCTGGCAGTGATAAGGTGTCCTACATTTTTGCCATCAGCAAAGTCATCGCAGAGTCCGCCCTGACGCTGCCCTGACTCCTCCTCTTCCGGTGAGGACTCCGCCACAACTTAGCTATCACTCGCGAAAAGGGACTTTTCGCTTGCAAAAAAGTCCCTTTTCGCGTGCGATCCCTTTGGAAAATGACCCCCTTGGTGCTAAGCCTGTCCGATTTGAGAGGTACCATCAACAGTAATAGAAGTAGTGAGACAAAAGGCAGTCTTGCCCCTAAATGTAAAAGAAATTCTAAGAGCCACAGAATAATAGAAGTTGAAACAAGCTCAAGCCAGAAAAATTTACATTTAGAGAGCATATGCCACTACCAACTATTTCTCTCCCTCCTGTTTTAGAACAGGGACAAAAGCTGGGAGAGGCTGGAATTAATAGACAGGATACAAACAGGGGCAGCAGAAGTGCAACACCCAAAACTAGCAGTGTGCTCCTCTATGGTTACTGATTCGGAGGCAGTAATTCAACAACTAATTCTGAGGAATTATTTTGTCTGGGATTGCCTGAATCAGAAATTGAAGCACTATAAACTGAAGAAAATTTGGGAGGTTTAGTCAGTAGCATCTTAGCCTCTATTGATGTAATGGGGAGATAAATGATACTGACAGTGCTGACAGCAACCCTCAAGAAGAGCAGACAATTCAGGTAGAGAACATGAGCAATGACTGACCATTTTCTGCATAATCCACCCTCAATTGCAACTCCAGTGCCAGCAGAAGCTCCCAAGAATGTAGAGGAAAAATTTCTGCAAGACACTCATGTTCTGGAATCACGTTAAAATGAGGGAGGACCTGTGCTTTAGTCAATGTATTCACAGCAATAAGGCTATCAGTAGAGGGAAGATATTGGAGCATCTGACAAATGTTGGTATGCATGCAGCATCATCTGCAGAAGCTGCATTCACAAGTATTTTCATCAGAGTGGCAGTACTAGCCTGGAGACCCTCTCTTCCACTCAAAGCAAAAGCCAGAGGAAAGGGGTTGAAAATGAGAAGACTTTTCCCCAAGCTGATCCCATGGCCTCTTCTACCAGTCAGGTGGATGGCTAGCAGTACACTGTTATGCTTCTGTAGTGGCCACCCACCACAGAAAAAATGGGGTGGTATTCCATGTAAACTGCTGCAGAGCAAGAGACAGACAGCATCAAAAGTAGTAATGAGATGCATCGGGAAATGATTGCCCAGGATGACCAGCCCCTGCAGTTAATGGAGAACAAGGACTTTAAATGTTTGCTGCATGTGTTAGCCCCCATTTACAAAGTGTCCTCCAGGGCTACATTTAGTAAGCAGGTTATCGCCACTCTGTACAAACAGTGCAGTGGACTCATACAGGCACAGTTGGCTGAGGCAGAGGGGAGTTGGGTGTATTTCACCAGCATTATCTGGACCAGTGTGAATGGTACGCATGCTGACTTTCCCTGATGGCACACTGGTGGGATCTGGCTGACGTAGATGCAGACCCCAGTTCTAGTAGGCATTGAGTATCAGAATGCAGGTGGACTTTTCTTCATGCCTAGGTAATGGAGAGCTCTCATAATTCATGCAACATTCTATCAGCCATAAGAAAGATACTGAATGGTTGGCAGTTAGACTGGAGAGGCATGATTTTTCACACAGGTTGCTTTGTGACAGACAGTGAGAACAATTTTATAAGGGCCATGGAAGATGGAGGCTTTCAGGGATCCGTTGCTTTACACGCATGCTGCATCTGGCAGTGAGAGATGCTTTGAGCCTAGGGTCCAAGGATCATAGGAATCCAATCCTGAAAGACCTCATAAAGAGGTGAAGGAATATAGTGGGGCACTAAGTTCAAAGCATGAAGTGTGGCAGCTTCTCCATAAGAAGAAGGATTAATTTGAGATAAGCATCTGATTCAAGATTTATTTATTTATTTATTTAACATCTCTTATATACCGATAGCCGTTTGCACATCGTATCGGTTCACAAAGAACAAAAAACTTATGGGCAGCGCCCTTACAAATAACAGATAACAATACAAATAATCGGGGGAGGAGGCAATGCAAATTAATAGGTCAATAAATAGGGAGAAACTATAAATATAACATACATAAAACTATATACAAAGCATCAGTCGTCATCAAATACGTCAAGGCATAAATCGGTGGTCGTGGGCATTCTTGGTCGAAGTCGTGGAGCATACTTAATCGTAGGTTGCTGAATAATTATGAATTGGATGGTGTCAGGGGGTAGGCTTGCTGGAAAAGCCAGGTTTTCAATTTTTTTTTGAACTTGGGGGTGTAGGACTCCATGCGTATGTCATAGGGCAATGAGTTCCATATTGTGGGTCCGGCAAGGGAGAAGGCTCTGCTTATGGTGGAGGATAGTTTGAGAGATTTGATGGGTTGTGTGCGTAAGGTTCCTTGCAGGGCAGGGCGGGTGGGTCTGTTGGAGGTAAGTGGGAGGAGGGGGAGTGGGGTTGATCCAATTGAGATTGGAGTGTTGACACCCACTGAAATTCCACCTATCTAATGCTGCAGAGCTAAGTGGAGCAGCAGGCAATACTACCTGATCTCACCCTGGAAATAGAAAAAGGTACAGATCACTTCCTGGGGCATCATGACTGGGAGGTGATGAGATAGCAGATGAAAATATTAAAGCCCTTCAAGGAAGATGTGAGTTATAGAAGCATCACCCTGGAGGGATCATCTCTATAATAAATATTCTGGAAGAAAAGTTAGAGTGTTTTCATCAGAAGGAGGAATGGAAGCAGAAGTGTTACATTTTGTGGATTCCTTACAGCAGCAGTTTCAAGTGAGACAGAAACCTCTGACACAAAAGAATTCATACATGCTTATCACACTTTGTGATTCACGGATAAAAGAAGTTGTGCTCTCCAGTCCCAGTATCTCACATACATGAAGAAGACACTGGCAGCTAGGGTACGTGAACAGGAGCACCAGAGGCAGAGGCACAGTGGGGATATAGCACAGGAAAGAGTGGCAACCCCAGAGAGCAATGCAGGAATGAGCAGCACCTTGACAGCTAACACTTCCACCTCCAACTCAGTATGCCTAAGTCACATTACCTCTACAAAACCATTTCTCCAGACAAAGGCCATAGTTAAAACAGCTGGCAACAAAGTAATGTACTCCAGCACAGCAAAAGACACCCAGCAAAAATTTCTATAGCATGCTATTTTGTAAAGCACATTGAGGACAAGGAGACAGATGCACTGGCATATTGGGCACATGAGTCCATGTTATGGCAAGACCTGGCAAAGGTGGCTCAGCTATATATTTTCTACCCACTGAAGAGCATGCCAAGCGAATATGTATTTTCAATGACAGGGGCCATTGTGAGATTTCATAGTTCAAAGCTGGCGCTAGAGTTGATGGAAAAGCTAGTCTTTTTGAAAATCAATCTGCCTTTGCTGGGCTTTCCAGAATTTCCATGTGAAAGGCAAGACAGGTGAAAGCACCTTGGACATCTTGTTGCTACTCTTTCTGAGTTTTGGCCTACCTGCTATGTCATTGATGTACCATCTTGGAAGACTTTCTGTTGCTCTGTCCAGCTGCTAGGCCCCAAATGTACCACCTTGGGGTTTTTATGCCTCTATGTTGTTTGTTGCTTGCATCCCAGACTAGTTCTCCTACTCTTTTTCTTTCTTTGTTATACTAGAGGATTTTATACCCCAAAGAAAAGTTAAAAAAGAAAATAAATTACAAGTCTCTCCTCCCTCTCCACCCTTTTTTCTAGTTCACTCTTTGGTTGTTCCCCTCTATAATCTCTGCCTAGTTATCCCATCTTGCTTCTTTCTTGGTTGCACTGGGGAGATTTATCCCAAAATAAAATTATGAAAAAAATAAGATTATTCTCCTACCCCAACTCTATTCTGGTGTACACCTTGCTGAATAAGTCCACCACTATTACTGCCCTGCCTGTTTCAAACTCTCTTATGGTACCTTGGAGAAAACCTGCTACTTCAGGTACCATTTTGTCAATTTGTGGTTCCCTTGGGAATATTCTTGCTATTGTTGTTGCTGTCTTTACTGCCTTGGCCTGTTCATATATCTAATTTTTTTTTCCATTTTCCCCCTCTCATAATTCCTTGGGGGTTTTTATGCCTTTGTGCTGTTTGAAATTCATACACACTCTAATCCATAGAGTTCTGATGTCTTTGTGCTGTTTGTGATTCCCTACTCTTAAGCCTTGAGGTTTTGATGTTTGTGCTGTTTGTGATACCCCATACTGTACATCTTGGGGGTATTAATATCCTTGTACTGTTTGTGATTCCCCACCATCTACACCATTGGAGTTTTGATGCTTTTACACTGTTTGTGATTCCCTGTACTCTGCACCTTTAGGTTATTGATGCCTTTGTGCTATTTGTGATTCCCTGCACTTTAACCCTTGGGAGTTTTGTGGTGTTTGAGATTTCCCACACTATATGTCATGAGGGATTTGATATCTTTGTGCTATTTGAAAATTCTCTCAGTTTATACCTTGGGAAATGTGATGCCTTTGTGCTGTTTGCCATTATCAATACTCTACATCTTGGGATATATGATGTCTTTGGGCTGTTCGCAATTCCACATAATCTACACTTTGGGTAAATTGAAGCATTTGTGCTGTTTTTGATTCCACATACTCTACTTTGAGGGTCTTGCTATCATTCTGTATTACTGCCATGCCTCTGATGTATCACCTTGAGGTCTTGCTGCCATGACGCAGCTACTACAATTTGGGTGTCTTGCTGCCACTCTGCTTAGCTGCTATGCCCCTGCTGCTGTACCTTGGGGTTCTTACTGATACTCTGCTTAGCTGCCATGCCCCTAATATGCTACCTTAGGGATCTTGCTGCCACTCTGCGTAGCTGCCATACCCATGATATGAATCTTTGGTGGTCTTGCTTATACTCTCTCTTGCTGCCATATTTTGGGGTCTTGTTGCTATTACTCAGACTCTACATCTTGGAAGTCTTCCTGCTACTCTGCTTTCCTGCCATACCCAGACTTTACATCTTTGGGGTCTTTTGGTCAGTCAGCCTTACTGCCACACCCCAGAATTTTCACCCTAGCAGTCTTGCTGTCCCTCTGATTTGCTGCCATACCCAAGATTATTCACCTTGGGGTGTTCCTGTCAGTGTGTGGGGGTGCTTTATACCTCTCATGGAGTTTTGGAGTCTTCATGCCACTCTTAGTGCTGCTCTTTCACTCTCTCAGTTAATGGATTTTTTTTGTCACATTTGCAGCTTTATTTCTCCTTTATGGTGTTTAGGATGTTCATGATATTTTTGGTGCCACTTTGCCACAGTCATGGTGCTTTCAAGTTATTTCCCCCATTCTGATATTGTCTACTCACAAATTTCATTAGATTTGATTAGAAAACTCCAGTTTTGAAGTTCAAAATAAGCAGCATTGCTTCCCCCATTGAGTTTAATGGGAAACAAAAAAGGAAATGAAATACATTTTTTTTTCCATTTGAAACTAATGAAACCAATGGAGGTGACATACAAAATGAATAAATGAACCAAAAGAAAAATATACCTCTGTGCATCCCTGATGCAGGTATGTACAGAAAATACCAAGCAATCCTAAGTTTGTTTTCTTGTCTACCCATATTCTTCCAAGGAAAACTGTTCTCTACATTGGTCTTTGCTCCTTTATGTAATTTTTCTTAAAATTTCCCATTCTTGTCCTTACTTCTGCCCTCTGTATTTGTCCCAAGTATGCTTAAATTCCTTAAGTTTTGAAATCCATGTCTTTTGCAGTTAAATGATTCCAAGCATCTATTATGCTCTGTGTAAAGAAATAGTTTTCATATTTCCTCTCTGTGCCCCTCCCTTCAACTAAATATCATGACCCCTTGTCCTTTATTTTCCTTCTCTATAGAAAATTTCACTTAATTTTTTGAAGCCCATTAAATAATATTTAATTTTCTATGATATCCTCCTTTCCATTTTTAACGTGAGTACATTTTTAGCTTTTAAACCTTTCCATGTAGGATTTATGCTATATGCTCTTTCAGGTCGATTTTCAAAGTGTTGCTCCTGCAAAAACAGCAATACACATTTTAAGAAGCTGCATACTATGCATGTACATACCCATGTAAGCATCATGAAGAAGAGGTGGAGAAAGGGCAGGGCTTGAGTGTTCTGGTGCAGGGCCAAGAATTACACTCATAAGTCCGCATTTTAGAAAAGGTGACCATGGTGCACATTGACTTGTTATCCATGTATCTTTACTTCTGTTCCTGATGAGGTGCAAGTTTGGAGATCTTGAGTTTTAGGGAGTTTAGTACATCATGAGAGTTCAGGCTCAAGTGGGGGGCTTGCAGGATGAAGAACCAGAAAGATTTTGAAGACCTTGATATGAAATTAGGAAAACTGGTGGACTACATTGAAAAAATGGTTTTTCCCTCACGCAAGCATGTTTTAAAATCCACCTACATTCGCACGTAAAAGCCACTAAAGCCCTAGCTGAAATATGCACAGGAGGAGTACATTAAATGATAAGCATGTACTTTCAAACTCAATTTATAATTGCAGCTTTTCTCCACCTGTGCACTGATATACACAAGGTCTTTTTAAAATTATTGTGTTAATCATTTTTCTAGCACTTATTTGAACATCTTTCATCTTTTTAAGTCCTTACAAAATTGTGACCTCAAAAACTAAATGCAGTACCTTATCACTGACTTTCACAAGGACAATATTTCCACTTTTTCTAATTGGTAATATCTCTCCTTTTCTGTCCTAGCAGACTATGACATTTCCATTATGCATTTTTACATTTTCTAGTGATTTTCAAGTCATCTGATTTAATTTTTTTTTGTTTGTTTGTTTAAATCTGTTTATTAAGAGGTTAACCAACAAAACAATGAAAACATAAGAACATTACAGCTTGGTATATTGCCAATACAAGTAAAACCATATCAGTTATATACCTCTCAGTACCTAGACAGAAAGACAAGAAAGATCAAAGATAGAAGAGTAGAAGAAGCAAAGGAAGATAGAGAGGAAATGGTGAGAAAGAGGAAGAGAAGATAGGAAAGTAGAGATGTAGAGAGACGAAAAAAGTCAGCCATGTCAGGAGACAAGATAGCAGGAAAGGAATTAATATATGCAATCCATGTCAAGTGAACCATTCAAGTTACACCACCCATCTCATTTAGACAAAGACAAAACGTACTCGTTAAGAGGCTTCCACACCTGACACCAAGCTTTGATTCTGTGAAATGTTATCACCATGGCTTTTTCATATTTACTAAACATACAAACAGAATTCCACCATAAGTGTTCAGAGAGCAGGTCACCATGCTTCCAATTAGCCAAAATATTATTTAGTGCAACACCTATCAAAAAATCCAGCAGTTTGCCGTGTGCCAGTGAGAGATGTATGGAAGGATCTGCACTCCTCAAAATAACAATAGAGTAGGAGATAGGCTGATTAAGGTGTAGGATTGCTGAGAGAGTGGTCCAAATTTGGGCCCAAAAGCCATATACATATGAGCAATAATATATCATATGTGACAGTGTGCCCCGAAGCTCTTGACATGACCAACAGGAATGGGAGGGAATTAACCCAGCTCTATGTAATTTCCAAAGGAGTCCACACTGCCCGGTGTAAAATAAAAAAGGATGTCTGCATCAGGCTGGAAGAAAGAGAGATGCGCATGGAGACTCGCCAGAAATAACGCCAATTAACTAAGCCCTGTGCAATATTCAGCTCATGGAGCCAATGAGACTGTAAGCCAGTGATAGGGGTAGTGGACTTGGCCAGTTTTATGAGTTTGTAGAATCTAGAAGCCAGGTGGCCCTGCTCACCCAACGTACAATTTAGTGAGGCTAGATATGGGAGATCAGAAGACATAAGGTCAGCTAAATCGAGATGCTGGAGGGTGTGGCATAGTTGGAGCCAGGCATAGCATTGGTGGGAGGCCATATCTCTGGTGAAGCTGCACAAAGGATAGTAGCCTCCCATCATCTATAAAATCTGCCAGAAACCATATGCCATATTGTTGCCATATCGGCCAATTAGGCGACTGGCTCCCTATTTTGAGTCGGGGATTGTGCTAGAGGGGTGCAAATTTAGATTGCTTCCAAGGGATCATATTTGAGGGCCGGAGTCTATCAATATCTGTCATAGCCCAGTGTAACGAGACTATGATGGGGTTGGAAGCAGAGCTTGGAGTTAAAGATATGCTAGGAAAGTATTCTGCTGGAGCCGGATGTAAAATATATCACTCTAGGACTAGCCATCTAGGGACATTAAGGGCAGAGTTGGGAAGAGTATAATAGTGGTACCCTTGATGAAGAATAAAGGCTTGATGGTAAGTATAAAAATCAGGAAAATTAATCCCTCCATATTGAGTAGTTTTCTTCAATGTAACCAAGGCAATACGGGGGGGGGGGGGGGGGGTTTGGTTCCATAAAAAACGGGATATCAAATGATCTAAATGACTATAAAAACCTTGAGAGAAAAAGATTGGTATCATGACAAGGATATAGGTAATCCTGGGCACTAATACTATCTTGATGGTATCTAACCTACCCCACCATGTAAGGTATAGAGGGGACCATTTTAAAATTGTATCACGTAAGGACTGAAGAACTGACTCTTCACAAAAACTCACTGTGGAAGAGAGATCTAGTTTAAATTTAACACCCAAATATTTAACGCCACCTTGGACTTTTTGTATCAGAAATTTAGACATGTCAACTAAGGAGCCAGAAGAATTTAAGGGTAGCATCTCTGTTTTGTGCCAGTTAATTTTATATCCAGATTCCATAGAATAAGAAGAGATAAGATCAAATAGAGAAGGGAGGGAAGAGTCAGGATTAAGAATAAGCTGATAATTTAAAGGAGACACCCCCAATTATTTATTAATTTAATTTATTAATTTGCTTTTCTATACCGACGTTCATTAAAACATCACATTGGTTTACAATAAAATATATAAAACACAGTTGTCTAGAAATGAAAATGTTACATCTGAAAAGTTAAAAAATGATTACATTAACATATTCAATAAAATAAGAATAAAATGAACATAAGCATACAATTTTTAAAGTAAGATTAAGTGTAAAAAAATAAAAACTAATAGCTATATAAAAGGGAGACTCTGCTTTATGGGTCAACTAAATTTATATTCAAAGTTGAATGGAATACTTGTGGTCATTAACTGTAGGCTTGGTGGAACAGCCAGGTCTTTAAGTTTTTTTTTAAACTGTGAGAATTAGGCTCTAATCTCAGTTCTTGTGGTATGGAGTTCCATATACAGGGGCCTGCTAAAGATTATTCCTGACTAGCAGTTGCTAACTCTTATCCTCATAATTGATAAATGACTAAAGGACTTTTGTACTTCAGGTGAATGTTTTTATATTATTTTGTGTAAGTATAGGTGCTTTGTTATGGCATTTTTTTTTATTTTATTTACATAATATTGGCCATTATGAACTCAGACATATATATAGGGATGTGTATTTATTGGATATGAATGGGTAAAATGCAATAAATAAGTTCATTTTTGTTTCATTCATGGCCCAAAAAACAAATGAAGGGTGAAAACAAATTTAAACAAAAATTGTTATCTCATTTGTTTATATCTTCCATTCAAGTCTATGGTCTATTGAAGTCTATGGCTATACTGAGCAAACAAAGAACAGGTGAAGGGTTTAACTGGCAAATGTAGCAACCAACTCTTGCTTTGGAGAAATTAGAGACTTCTGGGAGACAAGTTGGCAAGGAGACTATGCAACTGATAAATCATGGTGAAGCATATTTGTAATTAGCCTATAACTGCCATCTAGGTGAATTGACTGATGTCCTCCCAATGAAGGGTCTGATCAATTGCTAGAAACTCTCTATTTTCTTTCAAATATTCAGAGATGGATCTCTTTTCAGAAGCTCACTCTGAGGTTTTAAAAAATGTTTTTAAAACGTAAGCTGCTGACATGTCCTACTATCAGCAATGCCTTCTTGTGTTTATCTCCTTTACCAAAATGTCCAGTTTTCTAGCATCAATCTTCTTATTGATAGTAGGAATGTCCCAGTTGATCACAGCATCTTCATTCTCTTCAATTCTGTTAGGGTTGTACAGTATGTGTAGGGTTATGAGTGTGTGGTATATGTTGAAGGTGAATGGGAAGTGTGCATGTGGATTTGAGAGTGTGCATGGTGTTGTATGAGTATATGAATGACGTTTATGTAGGGGAATATGTGAAAGAGGGAGTGTGGAAAGTGGTGTGTATGTGTGTGTGTGTGTATGTGTGTGTTGTGTGTGTATTTTGGAAGCACCATTTCTGCCATACTTTGCCAGTTGCTTCAGTTATTTTCTCAATCTCTGTCTCCCTTTGTCTGTATTATTCTGTCCCAATATGCTGGAAGGTGGGGGTCGTGGGAGGGCATTTACAATGGATTGCTGGTCAGCATTGTAACTGTTCTTCCAACTTCAAGGATTCCTATATAAAGCAATGGGAATTGATATTCAGTTCTCTGAAAATATTGATCTGATGTTTCTGGTTTTCAAACTTGTATGAGATATTCACATTCTCTTCCTGCATGCCAAGTCTGGTGAATTTCCATCCCTTTTTTTAGATAGTTGTTTGCCCATAGACAGACATGGATACCTTTTACTTAATGCTTACCACCATTTTATTTATGGAAAAGCATAAAAAGCAATGAAACAAAAACGTTTTCCGTGCACATTTTTAGATTTCAGAATAAATTTGACTGGTTGAAGACATGTGGTCAATCAAGTTACCTGAAAATTTGGAAACCATGTAGAAAGGGAAACTTTGGCTCTGATCAGTGGAGGTGTAATTTTTATGAGTGGAATCCATGCCGCTGTTTCTGAGATATCTGCCAGTGTTTTTCAGTAGTCTGCTCAGAGAATGTTGAGGCAGTCTGCAGGCAGATCTCAAAGAGTGAGCAGGGAAACAGAGAAACTGCAGGTTTGCATTGTTTCAGGTAGTTCAGAATGTTCAGTAATTGCTGTTATTAATAAAAGATACAAGTAGAATTATAGTAGGCTAAGTTGCCATAGTAACTAGAAATAGTTACCTTTGACAGAGTTGTGAAAGACTCTAATGATAATAAAAAACTGATACAGTAGTTATAGTAATACAGTTGCTTCCCTATTTGTTTTTTTTTAATATAGTTTATTGATAAATACTATTATCATATCAACAGCATAACATACACAACAGCATTATCTAGATCATTGACTATGATTCCAAACAAAAAACAGCAGATATAAAATCAAAAGTAAAGTTAGTAATATATAATTATGTCATTTAAATACTAAATTTAACAAAATATCACATCAGATACAATTGTGTAAAATACACTGTCATCAATATCATAAATGTAATAAACTATAACTTAACAATTCTTGTCATATATAGGGCCAGATTTTAAGAGGTACGCGCGGGTGTAGATTTGTGCGCGCAACCCGACATGCACAAATCTACACCCAATTTTATAACATGCGCGCGCAGCCACGGGCATATCATAAAATCCGGGGTCGGCACGCGCAAGGGGGTGCACACTTGTGCAACTTGCGCACTTCGAGCCCTAGGGGAGCCCTGATGGCTCTCCCTGTTCCCTCCGTGGCCGCTCCAAAATCGGAGCAGCCTCAGAAGGAGCTTTCCTTCCACCCCCACCTTCCCCTATCTAACCCACCCCACAGCACTATCTAAACCCCCCACTAACCTTTGTTGCATAAGTTGTGCCTACCTCTGGGCAGGCATAGGTTGTGCACGCCGGCCGAGTGCTGGCACACAATCCCCAGGCACAGCTGCTGTGCCGGAGGCCTCGGTCCCGCCCCCACCCAGCCCCAGACTGCACTGCCCACCTACTCCTCACCCCTTTGCGCGCGTCACTGGGCATATGCAAAATAGGCTCGGTGTGCGCAGGAGCAGGTACTTGTGATTACACGCGTAATTTACACGCTTAACCCTTTTAAAATCTGCCCCATATTATTTTTACAATTTTTCCCAAAACTAACACTCTCTATATATTCATATTTACCCAACACCAATTCTCAGATATACCACAAGCATACCACAATCATACCAACAAATACAGTCTATGTTTTATATTATTTAATACTCAGTTATGCTTCCAACCATGTTTCTACAAACCACTTCACCATATCTTGTAATTTAGATGGAATAATTTGAATGATTGCTTACCAATTGGAAATAAATGTAATTAAAATAGATGTACATATTAGTGCTGTTATGTCACTGCTAATTTAATGAAATATACAGCACAAAAGTATTATACATGTAAGGTAAACCTTCATGTATAAATGGACAAGTTTCATGACACTCATCAAATATTATTTATTATGTAACTGTATTTTACTGGCACAATGTTATGTTAATTGATATTACCCAATTTAACCTTAAATTTACTTTGTGTGCCTATCTGTAAACCGTTGTGATGGTATATACTAAACGACTGTATAGAAAAGATTTCAAATAAATAAATAAATAAATAAATAAATTTCTTAAATTCTGCTTGGGAGGTGTTTCGTATCTCATGTTGTTCCATTTGAAAAATGTCCATTAATGTTTCCCTATTATGTTTTTCTAGTTAGGCTGAAATAGTTCACTTCACAGCATATCAGAGAGTGTGTAAATTGTGGAGGAACAGATACTCATGCTCAATAAGTCATTTAGAATTTTATTTATTGATGAATTTTAAAATATATTAATTCCAGTAGCAATATTGAACAAATTAAGAGTACAGCATCTTCTCCCCACTATGACATCTTGTCAGGAAGGTCTTACTGACATGGGCTGCAACAAGGATGCAATACAAGAACTTCATCATTTTTGAATGACCCAAGAAGGTCATAGATTATTTCTAATCACCATTATCATGCACCCTCAAACATTTTACTATAAGGTTATGCATGCTATTGAACTTTTTAAGAACATAAGAACAAATTAATTGCCATGCTGGGTCAGACAATGGACCACT
Organism: Rhinatrema bivittatum; assembly: GCF_901001135.1. Classification (NCBI taxonomy): domain Eukaryota; kingdom Metazoa; phylum Chordata; class Amphibia; order Gymnophiona; family Rhinatrematidae; genus Rhinatrema; species Rhinatrema bivittatum. The sequence goes on along the minus strand of NW_021820913.1, from coordinate 13,569 downwards.
GAGCTCAGCATTTTGTCTCCAACAGTGACCAAAACCTGGTTATTAGGAGGTAACCAGCACATACAACTCAGACATACCTTCTCTGTTGCTCATTCTCTAAAGTAAAAAGTGGTGATCTCCAAGTCTACCTGGCTAATATTTTGTTAATAGACTTACCTTCAAGAAAAGTAAGAACATAAGAACATAAGAAAATGCCATACTGGGTCAGACCAAGGGTCCATCAAGCCCAGCATCCTGTTTCCAACAGTGGCCAATCCAGGCCACAAGAACCTGGCAAGTACCCAAAAACTAAGTCTATTCCATGTAACCATTGCTAATGGCAGTGGCTATTCTCTAAGTGAACTTAATAGCAGGTAATGGACTTCTCCTCCAAGAACTTATCCAATCCTTTTTTAAACACAGCTATACTAACTGCACGAACCACATTCTCTGGCAACAAATTCCAGAGTTTAATTGTGCGTTGAGTAAAAAAGAACTTTCTCCGATTAGTTTTAAATGTGCCCCATGCTAACTTCATGGAGTGCCCCCTAGTCTTTCTACTATCCGAAAGAGTAAATAACCGATTCACATCTATCCATTCTAGACCTCTCATTCAAACCTTTACAAAATCCCACTCTACTATTAATCATGGCCACATTATTTGGCAGCAAATTCCACAACTTAATTATGGGTTGACTAAAAATGTACTTTCTTGAATTTGTTTTAAATCTGCTACCAATTATCTTCATGGAGTGCTGCCTAGTTCTAGTACTATGTGAAAGGTAAATAACTGCTCCCTGTTAGCATGTTTTATGCTACTCATGATTTTATAAATTCCCCTCTATCAACTCTTCTTAGCCAGATTGAATACTCTGGCTGCCTCTAGACATAAACAGCTGGCTGGCCATTTCCAAATTCACACCTGGGAGAGATTTCCCTCACTAGTTGCCAGTTGCATCTAACTGGGGAGGGAAGAGTTCCCTCCTTGATGATGTATCGTCTAACATAGTGGCATGGCCAAGGAGAGCCTGCTACTGGAGCTGCTTTCAGGTGACCACTCTTCCATTGGAGGATGTCCAGTGGAAGGGTGATCACCTCTAGGCAGTTGCCTACTCTGCCTATTGGGAAGCCCACCACTGATAAAGAGCCTTAACCCGTTTGGTCGTTCTTCTTATGGGACCTGTTCTAATCTCCTTTATCATATTTGTTGTCCTTTCCTGAACCTTTTCTATTTTTGCTACAGCTTTTTAGAGATGGGGCAATCATGACTGCACTTAGTTCTCATAGAGTTAGGGCATCCCAACAGAGAGGTTCCACTAATAACAAAAGTAGTCCAAGTGTCTGTAATTAAAAACTCACCTGAGCTAAAAGATTCCAAATTATCCCTGTCCACTGATAAGCAGGCTGTTAATACAAAAAAACCCCCAAAAACCCACAATGTTTGTATGCCAATGTTGCAGTCGGACACTGCTGGCGAGGTAGTGGACCCTTGGGCCGGCCCACCGAGGGTGACGGGGTAGGCCGGGAGGCGGAGCCTCAGACAGGAGGTGTTCACCCGAGAACCAGGAACCCCCCAGGAGGGAGCCCGTATGGCCCTGGGACCTCGGGACTTGGAATAAAGTCAGAGTCCAGAGACAGAGGTACGCTAGGCCGGGACCAGAGTAAACTGGAAGTCCAAGGTATCCGGGAAGCAGGGGCCGGCAGTACAGGGCCGAGGGCCAGCTGATGGCAGGGCAGCGACGGCAGCGGAAACTGTAGCAAACCGGAGGCTGAAGCAGGCTGTAGCTGTAGCGGAGTCTGTAGCAAACCGGAGGCTGAAGCGGGGTGTAGCTGGAGCAGAGTCTGTAGCAGACCAGGATGGGAATGGGCTGTAGCTGAAGCAGAGTCTGTAGCAAATCGGAACTGGAACGGGCTGTAGCTGAAGTGGAGTCATAGGCAACCAGGGTCAGAGGCAGGCAGCAGGCAGAAGCGGAGTCGTAGGCAACCAGGGTCAGAGGCAGGCAGCAGGCAAGAATCGGAGTCATAGGCAAAACCAGGGTCAGAGGCAGGCAGCAGGCAGAAGCGGAGTTGTAGGCAAACCAGGGTCAGAGGCAGGCAGCAGGCTGAAGCGGAGTCGTAGGCAAACAGGGTCAGAAGCAGGAAACCGTTAGAGAACAACAAGAGCGCAACTCAGAACAACTAAGCAGTTGTGAACCTCGTTGAAGGCGATGAGGGAGGAGTTTGGAGCTGCCGGTTTATATCGGGACTTGGACGTGATGTCAGCAGCACGGGCGGGGCCAAGCTTCCAGGAGTTGAGCGCTCAAGACGGGCGTCCTCGCGCGCGCGCGAGACTGAGGAGAAGCAGGCACGTAATGGCGGCCACTGCGTGGAGTGAGAGAAGGCCCCAGGGTCCAGAGTCAGCAGAACGCGGCGGTTCCTGAAGCGGAGGTATGCAGGGTTGAGCCCAAGGTGAGGGGAAGCGGTGGCGACCGCAACATGCCAATGCCAGAAGTCTAAGAAGTATGATGGCAGAGTTAGAGTGTATAGCTGTAAATGATGACATAGATTTAATTAGCATCTCAGAGATATGGGATAGTGCTATACCAGGGTACACATTATATCGCAATGATAAGGTGGAACAACTTTTTTTTTTTTTGGGGGGGGGGGGCTGCTTTAATGTCCAGGATAGCACAGAGTCCAATAGCATAAGAATCCTGCAAGAGAGACAAAATGCACAATTAGAATCTTTATGGGTAGAATAGTAGGGATGTGCAGAGGGATGCTATACGTTGCATTCGGGATACGTATTCGTCGGGTGGCAGAATCGTTGTATACGTCCGTATGGCATCCCGAATATGTTATACGTCTAATCCTATTCGTTACCCGGCTAAAAATTAAATTTACTACAAACCCCCCACCCTCCTGACCACCCCAAGACTTACCAAAACTCCCTGGTGGTCCAGCGGGGGCTCCTGGAGCACTCTCACACCCTCTGTACCAGTTCAAAATGGCGCCGATAGCCTTGCCCTACTATGTCACAGGGGCTACCAGTGCCATTGGTCAGCCCCTGTCACATGGCCATCGGCACCATCTTGTGCTCCTGCCACGTGACAGGGGCTGACCAATGGCGTCGGTAGCCCCTGTGACATAGTAAGGGCAAGGCTATCGGCGCCATTTTGGTTCCTGGCACCCGACGGCACGAGTGCAGGAGATCGCTCCCGGACCCCCGCTGGACCCCCAGGGATTTTTGGCCAGCTTGTGGGGGCCTCCTGACCCCCACAAGACTTGCCAAAAGTCCAGCGGGGGTCCAGGAGTGATCTCCTGCACTTGGGCCGTATTGCCAATATTCAAAATGGCGCCGGTGCTGCCTTTGCCCTCACTATGTCACCGACCCCTGTGACATAGTGAGGGCAATGGCTGGTGCCGGCGCCATTTTGACATTTGACATTTGGCCGATTTTTGGGTTAGTGTGGCAGAGGTAGCGCGCACTAATGGAGAGTTAGCACGCACTAATGGGAGTTAGCGTGCACTAACCTGAAAATGAATTTTTTCCGAAATTTTGGAACAAATTTGATCGTTTTTTGGTTCTCCCAAACCATTCCAAATTAGGCATGTAAGTCCCAGGTCTTGAAAAAGAGGCTGTCCTGGGACGGGGTGGGGATAGAGGCGCTGTGCACAGTGGCCATTTGCCGCTGTGCCAGGGGATTGCGCTGGCAGGGTATCGTCATGCACAACTCGAGCAGGAGCAAAAGGTAAAATAATAAAATTTGTGGTAGTTAGGATAGGAATAGGGGGAGGGCAGGATACGGGAAGGGGAAGGGAGGTTAGGCTAGGGGGTTGGGAAGTTCCCTCCCAGTCTGCTCCTTAATTGAAGTGGACTGGGAGGGAACTGGGGAAGGCCCCGATGCGTCACCGTGCGTAATTGCTAAAGTTGACCCCCCCCCCCCCTTGCGTGCTTGTTATAAGCGTACACGTACATGGATGTGTGTACGTAGGTTTTGAAAATCTGCCCCTTAGAGTTTAGAAATGGTTCCAGATTTTCAAGATAAGTTGATCCAGTCATGGTTTTATTAAAAAGCTGGATGCTAAGGAAAGAACAAAGAATAGATATATCTGAAAAGAAGGATAAAAAAATATTCCTAAGATTTTCATCTAAGGAGGAATATAAGAGAGAAGAATGTAATTGAGTATTCTATTTTTGCTGTAAATACAGAGCAAAAGAACTTCTTTAAGATTTTTGCCTTCTGTTGGCCTCTATCCTCACTAGCTCTACTTTCACCTTTTATCTCTCCTTTGGTTTTTCATCCCTCCTTTACATATCTCAAGAGGATTTAATCACCTCCTTTATTGAATGACATTTGTTTTCTTCAGGGCCTGCGTTCATATAGCTGCCAATGCCATCTCTGCCTCCCTTTTCTGTTCTGCTTCTTCACTCTTATCATGTCTGCTGCCTCCTTTGAAAACTATTTAGACTGTTTTTGCTCTTTCCTTTGCTATCCAGTCCTATACAGAGATGTCTTGGCTTGCCTATGCTCTCCTTTCTTGCTGCCCATTGCTCCTCTGTACCTTTCAGATCATGGATTTCTGATGGGGTTTCCTCAACATTGTCACTAGAGATGTGAATCGTGTGATCGATCGTCTTATCGATCGATTTCGGCTGGGGGGGGAGGGAATCGGATCATCGCAGTTTTGTTTTTTTAAATATCGTGTAAATCGTAAATCGGGGGAGGGCTGGAAAACCAGCACACTAAAACAACCCTAAAACCCACCCCGACCCTTTAAAATAAATCCCCCACCCTCCCGAACCCCCCCCAAAATGTCTTAAATTACCTGGGGTCCAGTGGGGGGGTCCCGGTGTGATCTTCCACTCTCAGGCACACTAAAACAACCCTAAAACCCACCCCGACCCTTTAAAATAAATCCCCTACCCTCCCGAACCCCCCCCAAAATGTCTTAAATTACCTGGGTCCAGTGGGGTCCGGTGTGATGTTCCACTCTCGGGCCATGGGTGCATTTGATAGAAATGGCGCCGGCGCTACCTTTGCCCTGTCATATGACAGGGCAAAGGTAGCGCCTGCGCCATTTTGGTTCCTGTCCCCCGTCGCGAGCGTAGGAGATCGATCCCGGACCCCTGCTGGACCTCCAGGGACTTTTGGCCAGCTTCGGGGGGGGGCCTCCTGACCCCCACAAGACTTGCCAAAAGTCCAGCGGGGGTCCGGGAACGACCTCCTGCACTCGAATCGTGTTGCCGTAATGCAAAATGGCGCCGGCCGTATGGCCATACGGCCGGCGCCATTTTGCAATACTCGTTGCAAAATGGCGCCGCCCGTATGGCCCCACTGGACCCCAGGTAATTTAAGACATTTTGGGGGGGTTCGGGAGGGTGGGGGATTTATTTTAAAGGGTCGGGGTGGGTTTTAGGGTTGTTTTAGTGTGCCGGTTTTCCCGCCCTCCCCCTTCCCCTCCCCCTTCCCCCGATTTACAATTTTTGACGATAAATCGGGGGAATTCCTATTATATATCGCCTCTAACGATTTTTGACGATTTAAAATATATCGGACGATATTTTAAATCGTCAAAAAACGATTCACATCCCTAATCACTCATCATCCTGAAATCTGCCCTCCAGAAATCTAGTATCCTTGTCCTAGTATGATTCAGTTCAGCTCTGTGTCTAATATTTAAGCACTAAATCAAAAAAAAGGAACCTGGTGTAAACTGATTTATAAATTTCACAGGGACATTCCTTCTTAAAAATTATGTAAAGTGGAAAGTGGAAGTTTCATATATTTTTTTGGCAGGAACCATTCAGGTTATCCCGTCCTTTTGTTTTAATCATCAACAAACCCTCCTTCCACTGCTTTTTAAAAATAATAAATAGCATGAAAACCTGTAAAATTTATACTAGTTAAAGTGCACTTGTAACGTGACAAAAATATATATTTTTTCAATATTAAAAAACTGCCCAAAAGACTTTTAACTTTCTGTATACAGACCACCAGAACAAAAACTTAGCTGGATTAAGATGTAATGTTAATGCCGCTGCCACCGAATATGTTCAGTGATGAGGCTTTCTGCCCGACTAGGAATTAAAGGAAATGATGAAGTGGAAGAAGTTTGATGATTCAAACGGCAGCAACTTTTGTGATAAGAACATTGACTCGTAAAGAAGGATTGATTTCGAAACTTGTGCAGTCGGGTTTGATGAAGCAGCAGTATTAACATTACATCTTAATCCAGCTAAGCTTTTGTCTGGCGGTCTGTATACAGAAAGTTAAAATTCTTTTGGACAGTTTTTTTAATATTGAAAAAAATTATATATTTTGTCACATTACAAGTGCACTTTTACTAGTATAAATTTCACAGGTTTTCATGCTATTTATTATTTTAAAAAGCAGTGGAAGGAGGGTTGATTGATGATTAAACACAGGACGGGATAACCTGGATGGTTCCTGCCAAAAAAATATATGAAACTTCCACTTTCCCACTTACATGATTTTTAAGAAGGAATCTCCTGTAAAATTTATAAATCAGTTTACACGAGTCCTTCTTTGATTTATTGAATATTGTGAACCTCGTTGATGATCTGTTAATTGATCTATTATTTAAGCAGTCATGTCAGATGTCTTTGGGGTCATGTCAGACTTTTTTAAAATTATTTGTTATACTACATCATATATTCCTGGTTCATATAACTATAGGGGTGTGCATTCGGATTGACCGCATTAGTAAAACGCAACTCATATTTTTTTTTTACTTAAAAATTGATTCGACATAACGATCGGATTTCCCACATATCGAACATAGATTATGTTCGATATGTGGGAAATCGCGATTGTTTGAGCAAAATAAAAATATAAACCCCCTCACCCTCCTTAATCCCCCCCCCCCCCCGACTTACCACAACTCCCTGTGATGGAGCGAGGAGTGAGGACGCCATTTCTGCAATCTTGGCGAGAAGCATGTGACGTCGCGGGCACGTCGAGTGACGCCGGCGTCACGTGATTTCCCGGCGAAGTTCACAGCCGGACGGCTCGTTCGGCCCAAAAGTTCCGGGAATCACGTGGCGCCGCGTTCACTCAGACGCGACGTCACGTGATTCCGTCAAGGAGGGGCCCCCCCCAAGCTGGCCAAAAGTTCTTTTTGGGCCGAACGAGCCGTCCGGCGCGAACGAGCCGGGGAATCACGTGACGCCGCGTCACTCGACGTGCCACCGACGTCACATGCTTCTCGCCAAGGATTGCAGAAATGACGTCCTCACTCCTCGCGTCGATCACCAGGGAGTTGTGGTAAGTCTGGGGGGGGGATTAAGGAGGGTGAGGGGGTTTAATTTTTTTTTTTTTGCACATATGTACATATACCCAACTCATTGGATTTTTTTTATGTCCATATTGGCCGCAAAGTGGGACCCCCTTTCGGACATAAAAAATATTGAACATAAAATTTGCTCTGCACATCCCTAATAACTATAGGACATCATTGAAATGGTATAATAGGTCTATATTTTAATTGTATAGGTGATGTGGGTGTATGTGTGTGAGATAGTGAGTAGTGGTTTTAGTGTGTGGAGATATGACATAAATATAGTGTGCAGAGTGTCTTTGGTGAATTGTATTATAACTATGATTAATTCATATGTATTTAAAGTGTTGTAATATTTTGCACAATGTAGAGCTGTGTATCCTATTTGTGGAAATAAAATATCATATTGTTTTGAATATATGTATTTTCATTCAAATTAGGTTTCCTAATTTGGGGAGGATTTTAAAAGGGTTACGCGCATAATATAAGCACGTAACCCTTTTAAAACCCTCCTGCATGTGCCAAGCCTATTTTGCATAGGATCGGTGACGCGCGCAAGCCCCAGGATGCGCGAATGTCCCGGGGCATGAATAAATGGGCGGGGAGTGGGCGGGCCAAGGCCGGGACAGGGCAAGGAGGGGGCGGGACCAAGGCCTCCAGCACAGCGGTCGTGCTGGGGGCTCATGCGCCAGCACTCGAGCCAGCAATGCGGCAACCTACGCCTGCCCAGAGGCAGGCGGTAAATAAAGAAATTAAAGGTGGAGGGGATTTAAGTAGGGCTGGGGGGGCGGGTTAGATAGGGGAAGGGGAGGGGAAGGTGGGGGGGGGGGGTGGAAGGAAGTTCCTTCAGAGCGGCCTCGGAGGGAACGGGGAAAGCCATCGGGGCTCCTCTAGGGCTCGGCGCACGCAAGGTGCACAAGTGTGCACCCCCTTGTGCGCGCTGACCCCAGAATTTTATAACATGCATTTAGAATGTACATAATGTATAGAATGTACATAACTCCTGCCGTTTGTAATAAAACCACCCATTCCCCCCCCTTTTCCCAGCTTACCCTCTTAGTTCCAACTTACTGCCCTGCCCCGTCCTTTCCCTCCCCCCCCCCTGTTTAATATCAGTTACAATGTAAAGCCCTGTTGGGCTGAATTTGCTGTTATCTGGAAACCGATGTGATGTCTCGTGCGAATGTCGGTATAGAAAAATGTTAAATAAATAAATAAATAAATAAATGCATGCAGCTGCGCACGCATGTTTATAAAATTGGGCATAGATTTTGTGCGCTGGTTGCGTGCTCAAATCTACACCCGCGCATAGATTAAAAAATCTGGCCCTTTGTGTATATTTGGAACTTAATTGCACTTTTACATTTTGACAATAATATTAAACCACGTGTTATGGTTGAGGACCCAGCTAGGCTGGGGAACCTCACAGGAACAGTCCAGGACTTAAGGGCAAGGCAGGACAGAATTAGGGAATCTTCTGCCTATACCAGCCACCTCCCCCCAGCTGGAGCCCTTGGGTTCTGGCAGCCAGCAGGACAGACTGTTGCCTGGATTGAAATGGCCTGGCTTGAGACGTGAAGCCTGATGCAAGACAAAGCTGAAATCCAAGGCAGTGCAGAACTGGAATATGAGGCAAGGCAAGGCAGGATTCTAAGGCAGGGCAAGACTGGAGTCTGAAATGAGACCAAGGTTAAGACAATGGTTGGAATCAGGGACAGGATAGGGCCAAAAAAACAAAACACAAGCAAGACAGAGACTATGCCAGTCAGATAACATGAAAGGCCTGAAGGCCACAAACAGGGACCCAGAGATCAGTTAGGCAAAGGCCTGAGGCTATAGCTAGGGCTGAGACTAAGGCTGAGGCATGGTTATAGCTGAGGCTTTGGCTAAGGCTAAGGCAAAAGCTGAAGCTATGGCTGAGGCTAAGTCTAATGTTAGGTCAATAGCCAAGGCTAAGGCTATGGCAATAGTTGTGGTTACCGCTAAGGCTGAGGCAATAACTGGGGCTATGGCTAAGGCTAAGGCTGAGGCAATAGCTGAGGCTAAGTCTATTGCTAAGGCAATTGCATTAGCTGTGGCTAAGGCTAAGGCCAAGGCTAGGGCTATGGATATGGTTAAGGCTAAGTCTGAAGCTTTGGCTAAGATTATATCTGAAGCAACATGGCAGTCCTGGGAAGCTGCAAGGCATACACAGATGGATGTGGGGCCAAGCAGGGAGCCAAGAAGGCTCACAGACAAGGCACTGGGGTAGTAAGAGGCAGGGTTAAATAGGCTGAGCCCTGCTGAGTCATGGGATCCCAGGGTCTTTGAATGGAGCGAGTGTAGATGTAGCTCCGTGAGGACCTCTGGTGGTTGGGAGGCTGTCTATTAGGCAGATTCATAGCACCACACAATAGGATGATCACTAGACTCTACATTTTCCATTTCCATGAGGTTGGTGATACTGATCAAATTGAAAGTATAGTCTGCTCTTGAATGGGCTCCTCATCCAGTTGCCTGGATAAAACCTCCTAGTACGGAATCCAAAAATGATCCACTCCTAGGAGAAGCTGCAGTAGGAAGGCTCGAATCTGTATCTCCTAGATTGAAGTCACCTACAGTATCATATTCCTTTTATGTTTCACCCTTCTCTCATTATATCTGAATCCACCTCTTCTCTCTGGCTGGGGATCTATGTATTACTCCCATGTTCTGTAAATATACATTACATTTTTTTTAATTTACTGAGAACAACCCACAGTGATTCAATTTTTCCCTGCTCATCTTGAATTTTGGTGGCTACTAGTATATCCCTAATATAAAGAGCTATAAGTTTCCATACTCTGGATCATCAGAAAATGTTACACATCTTCATCCTGATAGAAGGTCTGAGATGACAATAATTGTTCTAAAGATGTTGTTGCGCGCCCCGTCCATGCTTGGCCCATGCATGGGCCTGCTTACCTCTCTGGTGCCTCTGCAGGTCCTGGGTCGGCATCCCAGCTGCAGCCGTGAACACCTCAGGCCTCGGCGTCCCGCGGCGTCAGTCGCCGGGCCTTCCACTGCGCATCAGGCCTCACGCCAGAGTTCAGAGTCTCCCGTGGCATTGGCCACGCCCCTATGTGATGCACACGGACCACCTGGCTCTTGTAGGCCAGGGGCGGGTCCTAGCACCGCGGCACACCCTGAGTGAAGAAACTACTTAAGGAAGTCCCTGCCTGCACTTCCTTGCTTTAGCAATCGGGTCGGCATTGTATTGTGTTAGATTGTCACTATGTTCTAAGCCTTGTTCCAGTCTCGTTCCAGTCTCATTCCACTTGTTCCAGTCTTTTTCCAGTCTTGTTCCAGGATCCTACTGTTCCAGCCTTGTTCCAGCGTCCTTCTGTTCCTGCGTCTGTCCGTTCATCTCCCCAGGTAGTACCCTCGGACTGTCTCTTGGTACTGACCTCGGCCTGTTCCTCGACCTTCCTGTATGCTGCCTGCATCCTGACCTCTGCCTGCATTGTGACCACGTCTGACCTCCAGAACCTGACCTCTGCCTTGCCTTACTACTCCTCGGACTGACCCTCGGATTCTGACCCCTGCCTGATTGACTACATCTCCTGATTCTGGCTCTGTCCCTTGCCTTGTCATCGCCTACATTGTTCTTGTCTTCCTTGCTCCATCTGAACCTCAGTCTCGAGTTTGACTGTGCTCCCTTGCCTCTCCAGGAGACCCTGTGAGGCCCACCTAAGTCTAAGCAGCCTGGGTCCCTACGGGCTCCACCCGGGGGGACCACGGGCTTCCAGTGGTGAAGCTTATCCTAGCCTCTGTCTCCTCCAGTGCTCCACCCCCTGGGGGCAGGTGCTTCCTGGTCCCTACCAGGGAGCTGTTCTCCACTGCTCCAGGACAAGGGTCCACCCCTGAGCGCAACAAGTTGCCAAGGCCATGGACTTGGTGGAGTCTCCGCCTCCAGGGCCCTACTGGGTTTGGCCGCCACCATCAAGGAATATCATCAAGCTTTGGAATTGCTAGCTTCTTCGGTGGAAGAGCTACATTTCCATCTATGAGATACAGATCTTGCCAACCCCGTGGGTCTACTGGCCTCTATGCTGCCCAAAGCATCATTGGCGCTCCCTGTACCTCCTCGTTACAATGGGGACCCACGCTCCTGTCGTGGATTCCTCAACCAGTGCTTCATGCAATTGCACTGCAACCCTCCTTGTTCCTGAAGGATCACTAAAGTGACTTTTATCCTTTCCCACCTGGAAGGGAAGGCTCTTGAATGGCCTCTCCCTTATGGGATGCTCTGATCCCTTACTTTCCAAGTTATCCGAGTTTGTTGCTCTCTTCAAGCAAACCTTCGGAGACAAAGGCCGCCAGGTTGTAGGCAGCCATGATCTGTTCCACCTCCGTCAAGGGTCGCGGACCCTTCCTGAGTATACAGTGGAGTTCAGGACCCTGGCTTCTGAGTTTGGGTGGCAAGAAGAATGTCTGCAAACCATCTTCCTAGATGGACTCTCCAGCGATCTCAAAGATGAACTCTCCATCCGTAAGACTCCCATGTCTCTAGAGGACCTGATTTCCCTCACTGGAAGATTGACTATCATCTCCGGCAAAGGCGCCTAGAAGTAAAGGCTTCCCCCTCTCCGATACTGCGCCTCACACGTGTTCCAAGTCCTCCAGCCAAGACTCCCACCACCACCACACTTCCGTGGTGGAATCTATGGAGGTGAACCGTGGGCAACTGTCTCCGACTGAACATCTCCATTGGAGGAAGGAGGGTCTTTGCCTTTACTGTGGCACTTCTGGACATCTTCAGCAATTCTGTCCAGCTCATCTGGAAAACTGCAATGCCTGAGCCCGGCGGGGTCCCGAGCTTAGACGCTACTGTCACCGACCCCCAACTCCTGCTTACCATCTCTCTGGGCATTGTGGCCCACTCCTTCACCACCACTGCTCTAGTTGATACTGGAGCAAGTGGCAGCTTCCTCATGGATGACATTGTCAAGCTTCTGAACATTCCTCTTCAGCCATTAGATGTGAATTTCTGAATCGCCTCCATTCAAGGAGAACCCCTTCCGGAGCTGATCACCCATCGAACAGTTGCTGTCCATCTTACCATGGGCACTCTCCATGAAGAGGAGATGTCCTTCTATGTATTGAAACGTTCTACACATCTAGTTATCCTGGGGCTGCCCTGGATCCAGGCCCACGAACCCCAGTTCAATTGGCATGCCCTGCAGTTGGTGCAGTGGGGTCCCAAATGCCAGAAGACATGTCTACAATCAAGTAACTCCTTTAGTCCCTGTGCTGAAGTCTACCACCCTATCTGGGTCGTCTACTCAGTATGCTGACTTCGAAGATGTTCTTCTCGAAGCAGAAGGCGGATACCTTGCCTCCGTTGCACAAGTTCAGTTGTCCCATAGAACTGCCAGGCACCATGCCTCCCAGTTGCAGAACTTATCCACAATATCCCCCTGAAATCCTAGCCATGTCTGAGTATATCAAACAGAACCTAGAAAAAGGATTCATTCATCCCTCTGATTCTCCTGCCAGAGCGGGTTTTCTTCTTGTTAAGAAAAAGGACGGCAGTCTACGCCCTTGTATTGACTACAGAGGGCTCAATCCACAAATACCAATACCCTCTGCCCCTTATCAGTGAGCTGTTTGATCGCCTACAAGGGGCACGGATCTTCACCAAGTTGGATCTAAGGGGTGCGTACAATCTGGTACGCATCTGACCTGAAGACATCTGGAAGACTGCATTCAACATGCAGGATGGTCACTATGAATACACTGTGATGTCCTTTGGGCTATGCAATGCCCCAGCGGTCTTTCAACACCTTATGAACAAAATTCTCCGAGACCTCTTGTACTTCTTCATAGTCGTATATCTTGACGACATCCTGATTTTCTCCAAAGACCTTGAATCTCATTGAGATCATGTTCGGACTGTTCTCCAGCATCTAAGAGCAAACCATCTTTATGCCACATTAGAAAAGTGCCTCTTCGAGCAAAGTCATTTACCCTTCTTAGAGTACATCATATCTGATCAAGGTTTCTCCATGGATCCAGAAAAGGTCCAGGGGATCAGAGACTGGCCCCAGCCGGTAGGCCTATGAGCTTTGCAATGTTTCCTTGGCTTTACCAATTATTACCGGAGCTTCATTGCCAATTATTAATCTATTCTACCCTAGCTGCTCCACTAACCACCATGACCAAGAAAGGGGCTAACACTTGTGTGTGGACTCTCAAAGCACAAGCCGCCTTTCAGACGCTTAAAGAAGCTTTCTGTTCCAGTCCTTGTCTCGTATCCAGACCCCAAGATGTTCTTTTCGTCCTTGAAGT
>NW_021820912.1:0-139566 GCF_901001135.1 Rhinatrema bivittatum | reverse complement strand
GCAATAGAACATTTTCATTTAGATCCCTTATGTGAAGAAGTTGTCCTTAAACTCTGCAAAGGAAAGTCAGAAGGGATACCATGCTTTCCATTTCACATATAAACTACGTATGAATATGTGCCTGTAATAGTTTAAAGAACTGGCTATTGAGGTGCCTTTTTTGTCCCTTAAAGTTAATAAATCCCGAAGTCCATTAGTAGGGATGTGAATCAGGTGCCCGATTGTTCCCGCTTTTGGGTTCGTCTGGCCGTGGGAAAATCTCGTTTTCCCGCGGATCCCCATCTTTTTTTTAGTGAAAAATCATTTTTTGGGTTAGTGCGCACTAACTCATGTTAGAAAAACGATTCACATCTCCACCAATTAGGGGCATATATGTTGCATATGATGTCCTCCTTTCCTCACCATTCTCCTAATAAACTACATACCTCCCCTCTGGATCTGAAATGAGATTAGAAATCCTAAAGTCCGCTGACTTGTTAATCAAAATAGCGACACTTACTTTTTCCCTTTCGCTGCTGAAAGAAAGACAAACCCCCATCCAATCACATTTTAGTTTCCATTTTCTATCTCCAATAGATGGGTCTCTTGTAAGCAAGCTATTTCCACATGAATCCTTTTCAGGTTCTATAGCACCTTTTTTCTTTTTATAGGTGAACCCAGGTCATTAACATTCCAGGAGATTACCTTGCTCATGTTACCCCTCTCTTAAGAGTTAACTCCTGTTTTTTTGTTTTTATTTTAAACATTGTTTATTAGGAATACTGCAACATGACCTTGAGCAAACAATAAACAATTGTACAAACTTGGCAGCACTCCTATATATTTTGTTTATTATATTCCCCCAATCCCTCCACCCCCCCCTCCCTCCCGAGAGCTGGAGCAAAGAATGTGAGTGTGTTACAACCAAAGAAAGAGAGTAGGCAGGAGCAAGAGGAGTCCTAACAGTTCAATTTACCAAATTCAAACTGAGGTATCCAGGGGGAAGAGTGTCTGGACAGAAGTTGACAATCACCAGTAGAAAGGTCCCCAAATGTCCTTGAAAAACATTTTCTTCCAACAAGAGAAATGAAAAAATTGCGAGCCATATTCCAGTTGAAAGAGATTTCTCATTATTGATCTCCAGGTGACCCTCTCGAACCATGATAATCATCCAACTCTCCTGTAAAATCGGGTTGCTACTTCTCAAGGAGAGTAGAAAATATAGTATGGGGTTGGGATCCTTGATAAAAAGTATATAGATTCGAAAGTGAACCCTGTTTAGATGCAAACAGCCTTAGTAAGAAGTTGTAGGCTGGATTCGCCATTAGTCCCATATTCTTTTTCATGTGGTGTTGAAAAAAGGTTCTCAATTGGTTATATAGTAGAAATTGTGTAGGTATGAAACCTAATATCTCTTGACATTGTGCAAAACAATAGAATTGACCTGAACTGGGATCTATTAATTCCCTAAAAAGCCAGTCAGAAGAGATGTGTATACTGTGTTGTCTAGGCAAATTAAACAGTAGGATGCACTGATTCCCCTTAATGGGGAGTTCTGGAGAGATGTGTGGGGACAGTTTCAATTTTTTTTTTCATTTTTATTAAGCATTTTATTGTTTAATTACACCAAAGATATTTAATACATAAGCATTCGAATAATAATTAATAGCATGGCAAACACACACAGATAGTAATGCAAACCAATGGTCCCCCAGTCGAGCTGTTCTATTTCTGAGACTATCATATCACATTTCTGTTCAGTTGACGTTGATATGTCTGCGTGGGTGCAAACCTGCAAATGCTAAATACCGTAATTGACCAACATCAAAACAAGGTGCTTAAGAATATCAATGCTTAACATAACATATCCTTCAGTCTTCCCACCCTCTATCCCTCCTATCTTAGTTTGATCGTCCTATGTTGCTCTATGTATAGTTCTCTGTGATATGCATGTCAGGAACCGAATTTCAGCTTCAGTAACGTGTTTCAGTAACATGGGTAACGTGTTTCAGTAACGTGTTTTGTCTCTCTGGTTTTCTGTTTTCTTTCTGTTTTCCCCAGCCTCCATTTGGCTCCTTGTGTCATAGGTCCCAATATTTGTAAGTTGGATTAGTACTAAGCAGTAATGTATATAAATATTTTTATTGATAATTATAAATAAGTAAATAAATAAAATAAATACATATTGGCATGTGACTCAGATGTGCTCTGTGTAATGCTTTGTGTTGTCAACCCTTCTGAAGTATTGTGTGCCATTTTGGCACCCGAAGTCTACTAGGGTAGTAACCATGTTTTAATCTTCCTTGATTTGGGAGCAGAGGTCCCACGAAGGGATGTCATTGGACTTAGATCTATGCCCAACCCTGGTTAATATGACATGCAAAAGACGTGTATAGAGACTCCTAAGTACTTTTTTTTTTCTTTTCCAACTGAGATGAACTTGTCTGCTAGTTCCCTCCAGATTTTAAGAGTTGGGGAGGGTCTTTTTGCCTCCCGTGGTAAGGAGTTTGTAAAAGGGTGCCAAATCTTCCGGATCTCTTCTTTATATTTAGCGGATAACAAAAATGTCAACATTGATTCCATACTGCACAATTTTATCATTTAAAGCTCCCATATATTGTGAGATAGAGGTTTGGGGCCTATCCAACACTAGGATAGCTTGTTTAGCTGTAAGTATCACCCTATCTAATCTATTAGGGATTCCATGTCTTTAGCCCAGTAGCATAATGTTGGAGGTGTGATTCCAAATAACCAAAAAAGCGGATCTAAAGGGAGAGTAATCTGCATTATCCGGGAGGCCTTCTGACAAATGGTGTCCCAAAATACTTGAACATATGGGCATTCCCAAAAACTATGCAGGTAATCATTTATAGATAAGTTGCATTTGTCACAAATCAGGGACCGGCAAGCTTTACATCTGTATGCTATTGCTTGAGGAGTATGAAGTTGCCAGATGAATTTGTACTGCATTTCTCTGAGTATCATATTTTCTGATATCTTTGTAATATGTAAAAGGTACTGTTGGATATCTGGTGGAGAAAGCTGGATTTTTGTTCATCTTGAGAGAATGTACTCTATGGGGTAGATTTTACAAATTTGCGCACACGCGTACTTTTGTTCGCGCACCAGGCAAAAACAAGAGTACGCGGGATTTTAATAGATACTCGCGTAGCTACGCATATCTGTAAAAATCCGGGATCGACGCCGCAAGGCTGTGCAAAATCGGCAGCCTGTGCGCGCTGAACCATGCAGCCTGCCTCCGTTCCATCCAAGGCCGCTCCAAAATCGGAGCAGCCTCGGAGGGAACTTTCCTTCCACCCCCCTCGCACCTTCCCTCCCTAACCCACCCCGCCACCTTTGTTGCATAAGTTGCGCGTGCCGGGCCAGCTGCCGGCTCGCGATTCCCAGGCCTGGGAGCTGTTTCAGAGGCCTCGGCCACGCCCCCTGGCCGGAACCATGCCCGCATCCCCGCCCCCAAATGATGCGCCGCCGCGACACGCCCTCCCCCAGAAAAGCCCTGGGACTTACGCGTGTCCCGGGGCTTGCACGAGCCGCCGAGCCTACTCAACATAGGCGTAGGGGGAACTTCGGGCAGGTTTTCGGGGAGGTACACGCATATCTTACGCGTGTACCCCTTTGAAAATCTGGCCCTATATTTGAAGGTGCAGCGAGTTCTAGAAGACATTTAGCAAAGGAAGCACAAGAGGGTTTTTGGGATTTTGTGAAGTGGAAAAAAGAGACCAGTGTGTTCGTGTTACCTAGGTTTGGATTCTCCCCTAACAGCATATTAATGTAATAGCAAACTTGTAGGTATTCATAAAAATCATTGCATGGTATTTGAAACATGTTTTGCAGCTCTGTAAAACTAGCCACCGTGTTGGAATCTGGCTGAAACATCTGATATAAAAATATGAATCCCTTTCTCTGCCATTTTGAGAAGACCACTTGGGAGACACCTGGAGAGAAGTCCGGATTGGCATGAATGTCTGTATATGCTGTCTGCTGGGATGTGAGACCCAGTTTCTTGGAGAGTGCCCGCCAAGCTTTAAGACAAGATGACAAGAGGAAAAAGGTTGAGGATAGAGTTGGAATGGATTTGTCAGGACACTGGAGTAAAGTCGAGAGAGAATATCCCCCAAGCCATACTTTAGTTAGCGCATAAGGTGAGAATAGGGAAGATTTATGTATCCAGTCTGAAATGATGCGAAGCATACATGCTAAATTATAATGACTGAGATCTGGGCAATTTAAACCCCCTTTGCTCAAAGGCGCTTGTAGACTTTGGAGAGGAATTCTAGCCTTTTCCCCTTTCTATAAGAACTGAGAGAATTCTCTGTCAATTACTCTTAAATCTTTTTTAAAAAGTCAGATAGGAGCCATCTACAATAAATAAAGCCAACTGAGGAGCTCTATCATTTTGAGAAGGTGAATCCTATCGTGTTGCAGTCATTTTTGGACATTTGTGCGTAAAGCCATAGGGGCAGATTTTAAAAGCCCTGCGCACGTAAATCCAGCTGGATTTTCGTGCACAGGGGAGCTGCACACCGGTGTGCCTATGTTGCATAGGCCGCAGGCGTGAGCAAAGCCCCGGGATGCGCGTAAGTCCCGAGCTTTGCTTGGAGGCGTGTCGGGGGGCATGTCAGGGGCGTGTTCAAGCGGCGCAGCATTCGGGGGCATTCCGGGGACAGGGCGGTCGGCATGGTGCCTGCCCGGGGTGTTCCATGGGAGTGGCCAAGGCCTCCGAACCAGCCCCCAGGCTGAGGAATGGCGCGGCAGCCGGCCGGCGCGTGCAAGTTACGCCTGCCTCAGGCAGGCGTAACTTTCTGATCAAAGGTAGGGGGGGGATTTAGTTAGGGCTGGGGGGTGGGTTAGATAGAGGAAGGGAGGGGAAGGAGGGGGGGGGGTAGAAAAAGAGTTCCCTATGAGGCCGCTCCGATTTCGGAGCGGCCTCGGAGGGAACAGAGGTAGGCTGCTCGGCTCGGCACATGCAGGTTTCACAATTATGCACCCCTGCGCGCATGTTATAAAATTGAGCGTAGATTTGTTCGGGCCGGGTTGCGTGAACAAATCTAGGCTCGCGCATAACCCCATAATAAGTGGTTGGACATTTACTTTATACAATTATGATAACTGTGTAGGAATGTATATGCCCAGATACTTCATCTTTGATGTGATCCTTTTTATTGGAAATGACCCTGTCTAGGACGAATGTAATTGGCCCGTCACATCCAGTGCCTCAGATTTTTCTTGGTTTATTTTTAGGCCAGCAAATTTTCCAAATTGGGTTTGGAGTGATAGGACTTTCTGTAAAGAATGGACTGGGGTGGTTAGAAATATAAGTACATGAAGTGTCCCCAAAACTAGTCCCCGAATAGATGCATACGCCGCAATTCTCCTGAGTAAAGGATCTATGAAGGGAAGATACAGAAAGGGCAATAAGAGGCAAACTTGGCATATCCCCCGCCTAACGGAAAAGGGTCTGACCTATTCCCATTGGTTAAAATAAAGGATTGTGGGTTAGTGTATAGTAAGATAACATTGTGGACAAAAGCGCTCGAGAGTCCAAATCTGTCCAGAACCGAGAAAAGATAAGGCCAGGAGACCCTGTCGAAAGCTTTTACTGAGTCGAAACTGATTGCAAGTGATGGTATATGCTGACGGACTGAGTATTGCATGGCAGAGATGAGTTTGATGATGTGAGAAACAGCTGTCCTCCCTTTAAGGAAACCAGCTTGATGCGGTGAGATTATTGAGGTAATATGAGACTAATTCTATTGGCTAAGATTTTGGCGAACAGCTTGAGATTGCAGATAAGCAAGAGATTGGCCTGTATGACGCCGGTAAGGGGTGGGATCTTCCCTGGTTTAGGAAGCACTATGATTATGCGTGTGTCTGAACCCTTAGGACGCTTCCAGTGGCCAAAGCTTCGTGAAACAGAGCCAGCAGAGGAACCGTTACTTGGTCTTTTAGTAATTTATAATAATCAAAGGAAAAACAGTCAGGACCTGGTACTTTGCCGGACGTACTACTTTGAGAATCTCGTGTGTTTGAATGGGGGCTAGTCAGATAGTTGGATTGTGCCTGCGATATACGTGGTATAGATAGCATACTAAAAAACACCTCATCTCTGGCATCTCCCCATCTATCTTCCTTGCTCAGTGTAAAAATCCTTGAGGGCATTGCATATGTCTGCCAAATTGGTGGCCCATGTACCCTGTCTTGTCTGCATTTTCTCTATATATGACTTTCCTTAGCAATTCTAACGGCATTAGCTAGGAGCTTGCCAGCCTTGTTTCCGAATCAGAAAAATCTATGTTCATAATTCCATAATGTGTGTGTTTAATGTAGCAAGTGTGGTGAAATAGTTAGACTTAGGGCCTTATTTTCTAAGGCTATCGCAGGCTTGCACTAACAGCGCAAGCCTGCGATAGCTAGCGAACGTAGCGCACGCCTGCGCTACCTACAATCGGGCGAGTCGGCCCGGAAGAGGAGGAGTCGGGGGCGTCACTGGGGCTGACTCTGCGAGGACAACACGGACAGCAAAAAGGTAAGGAGCCTTTTCACTGCCTATTTTGCGCCCAATAACTACACTGCCCCTTCCTCGTTTCTCCTCCCCGCCCCTGTGACCACCAGATTTTCTAAGTTCTGCAACTTAGAAAATCCAGCCCTTAGTTTCCGGCATCAATGTTTGGTAGCAATTTTGGCTTTGGCCAATTTCAGCTGTCCTTCCAGGTCTAGGAGGTTTTTATTGGTATTTAATTTAATTTTTTAATTTTTTATTTATTCATTATTCAATTAAACATCAAGGGGGCGGATTTTAAAAGGGTTACAAGCGTAATTTACACGCGTAACCCTTAAAAAAAATCCCCTGCGTGCGCGAGCCTATTTTGCATTGGCTCGGCGGTGCGTGCAAGCCCCAGAACGCGCATAAGTCCCGGGGCTTCGTAAAAGGGGCGGAAAGTGGTGTGTCCGGGGTATGTCGACAGTCCGGGGGGTGCATCCGGGTATGTGTACCGATTCAGGGGGCAGTCCGGGGGTGGGTCTGGGGGCATGGTGACGGTTCGTGGGCGGGCAGGGGGCAGTCCCAAGTCCCTCCGGCACTGCGGCTTCTGCCGGGGGATGGCGAGCTGGCGCGCGTAACTTGTACAACAAAGGTAGGGGGGATTTAGGTAGGGCTGGGGGTGGGTTATATAGGGGAAGGGAGGGGAAGGTGGGGGAGGCGGAAGGAAAGTACCCTCGGAGGCCGCTCCGATTTTGGAGAAGCATCGGAGGGAATGGAGGATGGCTGCGTGGCTCGGCACACGCGGGCTGCCAATTTTGCGCAGCCTTGCGCGCCGCCGACCCTGTATTTTATAACATTGCGCTTGGCTGCAAGCGCATGTTATAAAATCGGGGAGTAGATTTGTTTGCGCCGGGTTTGCCGGCCTCAGAGGAAACTTTCCTTCAGCCCTCCCCACCTTCCCCTCCTCCCCTATCTAACCCACTCCCAGCCCTAACTAATTCATCCCCTACCTTTATTTACAAGTTACGCCTGTCCGAGGCAGGCATAACTTGCGCGTGCTGGCTGGTTGCCGGCGCACCATATTCCGGTCCGGGGGCTGGTCTGGAGGCCGCAGCCACACCCCCGGAATGCCCCTGAGCTGGAACCACACTCTCGGCCCCGTCCCCAGAACACCCCCGATGATGCGCCGACCATGACACGCCCCCCCCCCCCCAGGAAAGCCCTGGGACTTACACACGTCCCGAGGTTTTCGTGCACTGCCGAGCCTATGCAAGATAGGCTCGGTGTGCACAGGTGATGGAAAGGGCAGCTTTTCGGGGGTTATGCGCGTATCTTACGCACGTAACCCTTTGAAAATCTGCCCCTTAATTAATTAGACAACGGCAGAGGAATTTTAACAAAAATGATGCTCCTAATTGTAAGGCCAATGGTCTGAGAAGAAGAAATTGCCTTCTTTCTTTTGTGTTGCCTTGGCAACATCTGGGAAAATCCTTATCTGCATATTCAGAAACCTCTCGGGTGGATTTTAAATGCCCTACTCGCGTAAATCCTCCCGGATTTACGCGAGCAGGGCCCTCGCATGCCGGTGCGCCTATTTTGCATAGGCCGCTGGCACGCGCAGAGCCCTGGGACGCGCGTAAGTCCCGGGGGGGGGGGGGGGGGTTAGGGGGCGTGTCTGGGGTGGGGCCGAACGACACGGCGTTTCGGGGGCGGGACGAATACCCTAAGGAATTTGAGAGTGCCGCTGCGAAAGTCAGGTAGAATTAGATAATTTGAATTTTAGTTATACATTTACGTAGGCTTGTTGCTTCTTTTTTCCGTTTTAGGTATTTTTTTAAATTTTTTAAATTATTCCAGACTGTCTATGAAAGTTTATGTGGTTTTTGGATCTTCAAAAGTATGCGTTGTATTCTCATACCAAATCTTCAGTTTGGCGGGAAATTTCAAAGCAAATTTAATTTGTTTATCGACACGGATTGAGCAGACCAGAGTAAAGAGCTTGTGGCTCTGGGTGACTGCTGCTGAGTAGTCTTGAAACAGCCTTACCGTCGCTCCCTGAAACTGGAAATTGCGCCGCTGACGATATAGTCTTAATATTTCCTACTTGTGGGTACCATTAAGGAATTTAGCAATGATAATGTGGGGTCTGGACTCCCCAGGCTTCCGAATGCCCAATCGGTGAGCCCTCTCAATCTGAGGGGTACAGCCCACAAGGGCAGCTTCAGGGAGCCATTTTTCTAGCATGGTAGAAAGGGTACTTTCAGGGATAGGCTCTGGGAGACCAGTAAATCTTACATTGTTTTGTCTAGATCTGTTCTCAAGATGTTCAAGTTTGTCACGGCAATTTTTAAGTTGTGTTTCTAGAGTTGTTATTTGATTCACGGCCATGATGGAGTCGTCCTCCAGTGCTGATACTCTTCCTTCTATGGCCTCTATTCGTGGTTGGAGTTCTTCAAGTGAGGACTGGAGACTTGAGATCTGGGATGATAGATTGTCAAGTCTTAGATTTAAGGCCAGTAGTACCGCTTCTGAAACTTTGGCGGTCCACTCTTCTAGGCTGGCCTGTGAGGGGCCTGGATCTCCTGCTTCTCCACCTTCTGCAGTTTGTTTTTCCAGTGCAGGCCTAATTTTTTCCTTGTCTTTTTTCTGATTTTTAAAGCCATATTACCTGGCGATCTGTGCATATATTTGTCAATGGACATATGGCTTATAAATTTATGTGGTTATCCACTGTCAGATTTAATGGATGACTTTGATTGAGGTAGATTTTGGGATGCAGGTGCTCAGTGCTCAAAACAATAGAACTGACCTGAATTGAAGAGATGTGCATACTGGGGTAGATTTTACAAAGTTCCACACATGCATACTTTTGTTCGCACACTAGGCGCAAACAAGAATATGTGGGATTTCAATAGATACGCGCGTAGCCACATGTATCCATTAAAATCCGGGGTCGGCGCACGTAAGGCTGCCCAAAATCGGCAGCCTGCGTGTGCCAAGCCGCACAGCCTGCCTCCGTTTTCTCCGAGGCCGCCCTGAAATCGGAGCGGCCTCGGAGGGAACTTTTCTTTGGCCTCCCCCAACCTTCCCCTCTTTTCCCCTACCTAATCCACCCCCCCGGCCCTATCTACACCCCCTCTACCTTTGTCGCAATAGTTATGCCTGCTTGAGGCAGGCGTAACTTGCACGCGCCGGACCGGTTGTCAGTGCACCATGTTCTGGTCCGGGGGCTAGTCAAGAGGCCGCGGCCATGCCCCCAGGCCGGAACCACTCCCGCGGCCCCCCCGGATGATGTGCCGGCTGCGTCATGCCCCAACACGCCCCCTGATGACGCGTCGGTCGCAACATGCCCCCCGACACGCCCCTCCAGGAAAGCCCCGGGACACACGGGCTTTGCGCGCGCCAGAAGCCGATGCAAGATAGGCTCGGTGCGCACAGGGGGGGGTTTGGGGTAGGTTTTTGGAGGTTACGTGCGTAACATACACGCGTAACCTTCTGAAAATCTACCCCACTGTGTTGTCTGGGCAAATTAAGCAGTAGGATGCGCTGATTCCCCTTAACCGGGAGTTCTGGAGAGATGTGCAGGGACAGTTTCTTTTCTTTTTTTATTTATTATTTATTTATGAAATTTTACAAATTAGACAAATTATTACACTTTGTCAAGAAAAGTCATCTTATATATCTTTAAGCTTTTCAACTAAGCTACAAGATAAAAGTAACAAGATAGAAAGTAAGAGAAAAAAGGAAAAGTTGTACTTATTAAGTAATAATAATATTAATCAAATCTATAACATATTCCTTGTAAATTTATAGGATATTCATGACCAGGAAAAAGAAAAAGAATGGCGATCCAATAACAAAAGGAGCATAAATTAATTACAACGTTTTTGTTTTTAAATTTAGGCATCTAGAAGATCAAACACAAATTTTTAATATTTACTCCTTACGTAAGTGTTACACTCTGCCTCTTTCTGTATATTAGAATCAAGAAAAGCTCTAAACTGAGTCGGTTCGAAAAAGACATATCTATTATCCTTAAATCTAACTACACATTTACTTGGGTACTGTATACTTAAAACTGCTCCAATGTTCCTAGTTTCCTGGCACATTGTTAAAATATTTTTTCTACGGAGTTGAGTAACTCTTGTTATATCCGGGTATATCCATACCTTCTCTCCAATATAACTCTTTAATCTGTTTCGAAAAAATTATTTCAATACTAGATCTCGATCAGATGGAAAGATAAATGATATTAATAGTGTATCTAAATTCAACCTGTTCCTCTGAAGGCAATTCAATCAAATCTGTAATATTACTTATTTCTCCCAATTGATTTTTAGGGCTAATCTGGATTTTTTTCTTTCCTTTTCTTATTTTCATTAAGGAAATATATTTTAGCTATTGGGGGCATTCCTTCTAAGGGTATCATTAGTATCTCAGTCAAATATTTTTTAAATTGTTCTATTGGGAGGATTAATTTAACATTAGGAAAGTTTACAACTCTCAAGTTCTTATATTTTAACTCATTTTCTATGTTCTCTATCTTTCTAGAGATTATCAATTCTCCTTGAAGAACTTTAGTTTGTACATTCTGAAATTGAGTAACCTGTTTTCCTAACTCATTTATTTTACCAGTGTAAGACTGAACCATAGGATCTATCTGTTGTACTTGTTGCTGCATTTGGGACATTATAGTAGATAGATTACTAATTGAAGTTTCTAATGAAACTAATGCTTTCCAAATACACTCAAGAGTAATCGCTTGTTTACCTACACCACCCAATCTTGAGGTGAGTGTCCCCACTTTAGTTCCTTGACAGTGTTCTTGTCCTTTCGGAGGTAACACTGTCAATTCCACTTGCCCCAAAGATGTTAAAATCTTTGGTGTTGGCAACAGTTCTCCACCACTAGCAGGTTCAAGCTCTCGCTGACACTGCAGGAATAATGTACTGCTGCCTCCACTAGACATACTGTCAGCGGTATTATCCTCTGCAATCGCCTCAACAGATGTCTGTTCACTCACCGCCTTCTGATGTTCAATCACATCCAATTGCAAAGATTGTCCGCTGCAGGGGTGGGATGAGATGTCTGGAGCTCCAGGGCTTAAAGATATTTGAGTGTCTAGCAAAGCCTGCATGTGCTTCTCAACTGGCTGTGCAACGGACAGCATTACTGGAGATATTGTGTTCGCCAGGGAGAAAAAAAATCATCTATTGTGGATTGCACAGGGATTTTAAGTGTAAACTGTTGAGGCTTCGATTCGCACTCTACCCTTGCTTTTGGTATGCGGCATCTCAAGCGAATATTAATTCCAAAGTTATGAATGTATTTCTCCCCACTCTTCTTATTTCTTTTTTTTTAATTCTTTATTTATCATTTTCCATTTACAAAAACAAAACATTTTGCAAATTTGAAAAAGCAGAGTTAAACATTCCACAAATTAAAAAATCAAGGAAAATTGCCCTAAGCTTTTTAGGAAATATTATACTCTTATACCCATAAATCAATAATTTCTATTAGGGCTCCTGAAATTTTTGAGAGTACATCCTACTCAATAAATGTTTAACATTAGGAAATTAGCGGCACGGACAACGAATAATATAATTTTCAATGTGCACTGGGTGTAGATGTAACTGGTTTCCTAGCATCAATAAAAGTTCTTAACTGTTCTGAGGAAAAAAATATAAAAGTTTCCCCCCTCTCTTCAGCACGCATTTACAAGGGAATCTAAGCATATAGGAAAAACCTAATTCAAGAACCTCCTAACGAAGGGCTAAAAAACCCTTACGTCTGGCTTGTGTAGTTGCGGCCAGATCGGGGTAGATCTTAACATTCGCATTCAAATATGAAGTAGGAAAATTCCTAAAATACTTTTTCATTACGTTTTGTAAATCTGACGAGGAAATAAAAGATACTAGGAGCGTTGCTCTTTCTAATATTTCTATGGCAGAGTTTTCAATTATTTCAGTCAAATTTTCTTGCCAATTCTGGCTAGTAGTTGTTACTGTTGACTTAGGAATAAAATAACACTTGTTAATAGAAGGCATTTCCTGTTGAGTAAATCCTAGGGATTCTTCCATAAATTTTTTCAAGGTTGTATAAGGAGTCTCCCCAATAACTCTTGGGAAATTCAGTATACATAAATTTAATTGCCTAGCTTTATTTTCAAGTGTCTCAATCCTTTTTGCCAAGATTTCTCTGTCTCTAACCACAGCTGTTTTAAAATCCGCATTCCCAGCATCTTTATCTTCCAAATGAGTAACTTTAAGGGACAAAGCAGTTATTTGAGTTTGTAATTGTAAATTAGAAGCAGTATTCTGCAAAGTTGAATGCTCCATTTTTGCATTTAAAGTATTTAAAGCTGTACTAACTCCAGCCATCATATCCCATAGCACAGCAAGCGTAACTTCTTGAGGCTTCTCGGGGACAACCAAAGGTACATATTTGGGGGGTCCTCCGCTGGGAATAGGCAGCAAAATTCCCACGGGATAGGCCCCTACTATACCTGGAACCAGCCTGGTCACTGTTTCCCCACCACAACTCCGAGGTCCAGGAATCCCCGTTTCAGTTGTTCCAGCTTCAGCCGAAGCCTCTGGGATCGATGTTCCATCTGCACTGAACCCGGAAGGTGTCCCCTCGTGTTGTGGTCCGGGCTGCAACTCCTCCCTGGTCCTTTGAGTCGGTGCTTGCCTTAGATCAGGACTCAGGGAAAGTTCCTCCGCCGGCACAGGCGACGCTCTCTCCCCCGCCTGGCACATCGGGATCCTCAACCCCTGGAGTTTTCGTTGTGGATTGGAGAAAGTTAGTGATTTCATGCTGAATCGCCAATGAAGGTGAGGAAACTGCAGGGAAAACTCTTATTTTCCCTTTCCTTTTAGCAGGCTTTGCAAGAAGTAGGTAAAGCGACAGAGCACTGAAAAAACACTGCTTCCTCCATTCCTCAGCATGCCACCATCTTGAAGAGCCCTCCACTCTTCTTATTTCTAATTGGATCAACCAAATGGAGGCAGCAGTGAGATCATATAAAAAGATTAATTTCCAAGTAATCACATTTACTTAGCTTTGAGAAAACTTTCTGTCAAATAAAACAAAGCAACGCACCCCTTTGGTGTGCACGGCTTCAGCAGCACTCTGGCGACACCTGCGCATCTCAGGAAGGGCGTTTTTAATAGCCTTACTGTGTCTCAGCTGGATGACTTCAGGAAATCAAGCGGGCAGTAATCACGTAATCAAATTGGGCCAGGCAAGCTCACCTTACCCCCAAGTAACAAGGCAGTCTTTTCTCTCCGCTTGAGCCTCAGAGATGGTCCATGGGAAGGGCTTTTTAGTAGCCCTCCTGCGTCTCAGCTGGATTACGTCAGGAAATCAAGTGGGCAGTAATCAGGTAATAAAACTGGGCAAGGCAAGCTCACCTTACCCCCAAGTAACAAGGCAGTCTTTTCTCTCCGCTTGAGCCTCTGTGCAGGGACAGTTTCAATATTTTACGCACCGTAATCCAAATCTTCTCGTTGTCCTTACCAGTCCTGAGCATAACCCGGCTTCATGCATTTCTCACAGAGAAGCATGAAGAGCAAATTTAGGGCCTCATTTTCCAATATCGCAGTGGTACCGCATTGGTACCGCCTGCGATAAAAAACGGGGGCGTTCCCATGCAAATAGGTATTTTATCGCGCATCGGGAAAACGTCGCCGCTCGCGAAAACTTCGCGTGCGGTGAAACGGTTTCGCGCTGCGCGAAACCAGTTTTCGCGATTCGCGAGAAAAAGTCCAAAATATTATCGTGGTATGCGACGTTATCGCGGGCCGCGAAACAAAGTGAAATCAAGTACCGCGTCCCGCGATAATGTGTCTGGTATAAAAGCCCACTTCCTGCTCCTCCTCCTTTGAGGGTTTGGAAGGAGTTGTGGAGAGAGGTAGGTGTTGGAGGTTTAGAGTTTTGGAGGAGTTATAGATTTGATTACTGAGTGCGGTGTCCTGTGTAATTGTTGTCATTTGTTTCCCTTTACCTGTGTCTTTTGTAATCTGTGTTGGAGTGCAAGTGTGTCAGTCTACTGTTTGACTATCTGTGTGGAGGAGGAGGAGGAGTGTGGTGTTGGTGGCGGTGAGGAGGAGGAGTGTGGTGTTGGTGGCGGTGAGGAGGATGAGGAGGAGGAGGAGTGTGGTGTTGGTGGCGGTGAGGAGGAGGAGGAGGAGTGTGGTGTTGGTGGCGGTGAGGAGGAGGAGGAGTGTGGTGTTGGTGGAGGTGAGGAGGAGGAGTGTGGTGTTGGTGGCGGTGAGGAGGAGGAGGAGGATGGAGCGTGAGAGGAGTGGTAGGAGAGGAGAGAAGAGGGGAGTTGAGAGTAGGGGGAGGGGGATGGAGAGAGGGAGGGAGGAGGAGGAAGCGGGACCTAGTGGTAGGGGAATGAGGAGTAGGAGCAGGGACAGGGGTAGTGGGAGAGATAGGCAGGAGGGAAGTGATAGGAGGGAGGGGGAGGGGGATGGGGTGAGGCAGGAGAGAATGGTGGGAAAAGGTAGGACTAGACAGGCAGGGCAGAGGGGAAGGGAGCAGGAAGTGCAGGGTCAGGTGGGGGGGGAGGAGGAAGGGAGTGGGGAACCTGTGGGGGGTGGAGAGAGAGCATAGGGAGGAGACCCCTCCGGAAGTGGCACCCCAACCAGGCAGCCAGGCCAGGGTCAGGCAGCGTGCCATTCGGTTCAGCGCAGAGGATAATGACCTGCTGATAGAGGGGGTCCTGCGTCACTATGCGCGCCTGTTTGGGAACCTGTCTGTGAGGACCACCAAGGCAGCGAAGGCAGAGATCTGGTCCAGCATAGCTGGGAACATACAGAGGCAGAGTGACATCCGTCGGACCGGGGAGCAGGTGGCCCACCGCTACCGCGACATCAAGGCCCAGCTCAAGACAAAGATAGCAGACAGGAACCAGTACATGAGGGACACAGGAGGAAGGTCCCCATGCCCCATCAGGTTCACCAACATGGAGCGGCAACTGATGCAGCGTCTGGGACCAGATGTCTTTGAGGGATTGGATCCCCACCTGGATACTTCCCACCTCGAAGATGGTAAGTTGCCCTCTGGGCCCCCCCCCCCCCCCCACCCCCCTGTCCTGTGAACGGTCGTAACACAATGTTTAGGCCAGGTTTGAGTTTCTGTTACCCATGTGCTCCGCAGAACAGTAGTGGCCCCCCCTCCCCCAGTCAGCAAGGGGCAGGCAGCAGGGTGCAAGGCATGCTGGCAACAGCTCACTGTCTCAGTTAGGGCCTGGCCTCAGGCCTCAGCCCCACCACCCATGCCATGAGGAACATGTCAAAGGACCCAACTGTACTGTATACGCAGAATGACATGTTGGTTTAACATTAGCTGGCCCTGTTTGACGTAACACTAATATGACAGAACAGCTGTGTTACTGATGCAGTATATCCTCTTTCTCCCCAATCTCCCTACAGAGCCATCTGGTCCCAGGCAGCAGCCCTCTGATGCCAGCTGGGAGGGCCCAGGCACGAGCAGGGATCCACCAAGGCTGAGGCGGCCACCCATGAACACCAGGCCATTCCACATGGATGCACAAACACAGTGGTCAGACTCGGAGGAGGAGGAGGCGCAGCCCTCAATGCCACCCACAGTCAGCCCCTATACCCTGACCGAGGCCTTTGAGGAATTTGAGTGGGGCCCCCCCCCCCCCCACACTCCTCTGCGGGCAGGCATCCCGGGGAGCTCAGTGGCTACCCCGCCCATCCCAGCCACACCGGTAATGTCCCCATGCAGCCCTGCACCGGGAGCTGGGCCAGCAATGCCCATGGGACATCCCCCCGGACCGGAGGAACCGCCAGCAGTGCCACCTGTGCAGCCACAGCCGGAACCAGTGCCTGATGCACGTTTGGAACAGGTAGTGCTGGAAATGCATGCCCTGAGGCGAGCATGGAGGCAGCAGAGGCGAGACATCCAGCTACTGACGGCAGCAGTCACAAGCGCAGGCAACAGCATCTCAGGATCGATAGGCACGCTGAACACCGTTATGATGCAAATTCTGCAGCGGCTGCCGGACGTGCAGGCCTCCTCATCGGCAACCTCTACACCCCAGCCAAGCCCCTCAGTGTCCCGAGGCCGCAGGGGCCGTCCACCTAAGAAGCTGCCACCACCCAGCGGACCATCGGGACGTGGCAAGGGGCCCTGAGGGGACCAACATGCCCCATAAACGGGGTATGGGCAGGTACACCCAACCACCACTGTGATGCACACCCCCACAGAGGGGCAGTGCCGTCGAGATGGAAGAGGATGTCCCGCTGGCTGCTCCCCACAGAGGGGCAGTGCCGTCGAGATGGAAGAGGATGTCCCGCTGGCTGCTCCCCACAGAGGGGCAGTGCCGTCGAGATGGAAGAACATGTCCTGCTGGCTGCTCCCCACAGAGGGGCAGTGCCGTCGAGATGGAAGAGGATGTCCCGCTGGCTGCTCCCCACAGAGGGGCAGTGCCGTCGAGATGGAAGAGGATGTCCCGCTGGCTGCTCCCCACAGAGGGGCAGTGCCGTCGAGATGGAAGAGGATGTCCCGCTGGCTGCTCCCCACAGAGGGGCAGTGCCGTCGAGATGGAAGAGGATGTCCCGCTGGCTGCTCCCCACAGAGGGGCAGTGCCGTCGAGATGGAAGAGGATGTCCCGCTGGCTGCTCCCCACAGAGGGGCAGTGCCGTCGAGATGGAAGAGGATGTCCCGCTGGCTGCTCCACACAGAGGGGCAGTGCCGTCGAGATGGAAGAGGATGTCCCGCTGGCTGCTCCCCACAGAGGGGCAGTGCCGTCGAGATGGAAGAGGATGTCCCGCTGGCTGCTCCACACAGAGGGGCAGTGCCGTCGAGATGGAAGAGGATGTCCCGCTGGCTGCTCCCCACAGAGGGGCAGTGCCGTTGAGATGGAGGGGGAAGCACCATGCAAAGCTCCCACCCACCTGCTCACCTGGCTCACTGGCATCCACTGCGCCACTCTGCTGTCTGCCACCGGCATCCGCTGCGCCACTCTGCTGTCTGCCACCTTCTGTTTCAAGGGCTGCAAATTCTGGCAGTGTGCTGTATGATGACTGCTCTGCTGAAGGCCTGTTAATGCTGGTTGTGTGGTGCGATCTGTGCCTCATGTCTCCAAAAGCCATGTGCTGCTGTGTCCTCCTGGGCCTCCCCCTGCTGCTGCTGTGTCCTCCTGGGCCTCCTGCTGCTGCTGCTGCTGCTGTGTCCTCCTGGGCCTCCCCCTGCTGCTGCTGTGTCATCCTGGGCCTCCTCCTGCTGCTGCTGCTGTGTCCTCCTGGGCCTCCTCCTGCTGCTGCTGCTGCTGCTGCTGTCTGGTCCTGACCCTTCACTGCCGTAGCCAGACCCTTCATGTTTTTGCCTGCTGCCTACATGCTGAACCGCTGGATACCTTGTCTGCTGGCTGGCCTGTCAGGCTGTCCTCTTTCAGTGCACTCTTTCAACATGGACTGCCTGGGGCCTGGACTTTCACTCTGCTGGCTGGCCTCTCAGGCTGTCCTCTTTCAGTGCACTCTTTCAACATGGACTGCCTGGGGCCTGGACTTTCACTTTGCTGGCTGGCCTCTCAGGCTGTCCTCTTTCAGTGCACTCTTTCAACATGGACTGCCTGGGGCCTATGCCTGTCTACTCATTGTATACTGACCAGCGGTAATCTATGTATTACAGTATCCAAGCTATTGGGGTTGCCACTTCCTGTTTCTCCGTTCCTAGGTAATCATGCTTTGCCAGTACTGATAACACCCACTATCTGCATATGTGTAAATACTGCTGATGGTGGAGTGATGTAGTCCGGACTTGGATCACTTTGGATCCATTAGCTATCTAGTATTTGCAGATAATGAATACCTAGGAACATCAATTGTATGCTGTTACTGCTGACATAATACTTGACTATACCCTGCTGACTGTTGTCAGGAATAAATATCCTGTTGAACCTGCCACCTATTGTGTCCTTGTTATGTTCCTAATGTGCTGTTGGGGTACCCCTGCCACACCTTGCATGCTGTATCCCACATTGCACCAATACTGAGTGTTCAAACTGGCCCCTGCCTGAGGTTCAGTATTGCTACATGTGCATCTGTGTTTCACATACCTTACAGAGTAAAACATAGGGCAGTACCAGACATGTCCCTGACAGTAGAAGAGGTATTGTTCCTCAGTACAGGGAATGCACAGTAATGGAGTGTGCTGATGTATGCCAGCACTCCTGATCTGTGAGGAAAGGGGAAGGGGTGGCCAGCTGTGTATTGCAATAGCACTGCTCATGTCATGCACTGATGTCGGTGAGGAGTCCAGACATGGATATCTGACCAGGGTTCAATATTGTACCTATCTCTGCATGACACACACCACGTAAGTAAGGCTAAGTGATGCTAAGGTACTAGCCGACGTTGCTTCCTAGATAGTCTCCCACCTGTGCAGGTAACTGCACGATAGCTTCCACCACTGCTGGGTGACTGACCGAGAGGTTGGCATGCACGACATCCATGATAGTGGTAGCGCATGCACACTCTTCATTTCCAGGCACCATTGGCATACAATACTGTGTAGGCCTTTCCAGCTGTACATGCTAAGCATGTACCCTGTGCAATCCCATATATCATTGTCCATCCCCACCATGGCAGCATGGTTGTGTGCCAGGAACGCCATCCTATAGGCACGCTTTTAGCATTAAGGTTGTGGGCCCCTGACAAGTGTGGCAGGGGAAGGATAATGTTGCTATCTGCATGTTGTGTATTACAGCAGTTGCACAGACTGTCAGCAGCCAGCTAAGTGGGCTGTTAGTTGTACGGAGAGGGGACAATATTAATGCAAACTTGTCATACCTGTGTACAGGGTGCAAGTGGTGTAAGGCATGGTCAACAGGCCTTAAGTGTGTTTAGCGGGTGTCCATGTGCACACAGATGTGGTGACTGCTGATGTGCAGTCACTGTTACTCACCCATATAGGATTTTGGGGGTCTGAAAAGTGCAAAGATCGCAACAAGGGGTCCCCATCCGTAGGGGCACACATCCCTCTGGTGCCATCTCCTAGCTGTGGGGTGTGCATGGATCCTCTATTAACTGTTCACATGGTGGACATGGGCCACCATCTGATGGCCCACACTGTGTGGTCCACAGTCCTACAGTGTCTTCACATATGTAAGGTCGCTACACACACATATGCCAGCCACTCCCCAAGGTTGACTGTCCTTGGTGATAGGGCATGTTGATTGGCTAACCAGTACAGGGCAGTCACAGGTATCAGTCACTTGTGACAGATATTCGTTAGACATAACTGTCCCTCAACAGTACAACAATCATTAACAAGCTGCAGAACCCCAGTGGACTTTCCTTCCTACAGGTGTGCAGTTGCGACGGTTACAGGTAAACAATGTTGCTCACACATCATTATCAGCAGACATCTTACACAGAATGTGTGACCTGTGTGACCATCATGTTATGTACCCACCTCACCCCTGTTGTGCTACACACCCTGTCATGAAGCTCCTGTACCTGCAAGCCTTTCTTGAGGGACATCATGTGGATGGGACGCCTACCCTCCCAACGTACCAATATGGGTGCATCTATGTCACGCGGAGGGACATGTAGGTCCATGTGTGGCCCTTATTCCCTATATGCCTGCACACAGCGCAGTTAGCAGTACTGGTAACACCACTGTGCACCAGCTCCTGTGCACTACATACTTGGGAAGCAAGGTAAAGGGGTCATCTACACATATGGCCTGTCAGGCAGTGCCACAGGTCATTCAGCATGTGGAAACAGTAATGTTCTGCTGATAATGATGTGTGTGCAACATTGGTTAGCTGTCACCTTCTGACCAGCACACCTGTAGGGAGGGAAGTACACTGGGGTTCTGCAGCATGTGAATGATTGTTGTCCTGTTATAATTCAGTGGATTATAAGGAAGATCTGTATCACTGGGTGTCACACACTTCTGTACTCATGTCATTACTAAGGACTCTGTTGGTGCACCCATGGAGGACACAATCCATGAATGATGGTTTGCCACTGTACGTGGACATCAGGGAGCTGTCACCTGTCGACTGCTTGCCATACATGGTGTACGGTGTTGCCTCCATGTCCATGCCACTGTGTGGCCTGTGTATGTACTGATGCAGAGGCCAAGTGCAACACTGAACACTGTAATGGTATTTGTCAGCACCCTTAGGCACATCTTGCTTCTCTGACACATTCCACCTCATTAAGAACAGGTAGCCATGTCAGAAGATACAGCATGTACCGTGCAGCCTGTTTAACGTCTGCATACCCATCTAGTGGAAACCAGGACCATACAACTGTGGTGCAGCAGGTAGCACAATTGTTAAGGATGCACATGTGCTTGGCCAAGTGTGAGGTATATGAACACTGTGACCAGCCATGGCAGGGGCTCATGGCACAGTTGGCCCTCCTTATATACCCTTGTGGAGGACATCGCTGGGTGCAGCCAGGTCGCGTGCTGCCAGACGGGTGCACCCTCATAAGGTACAGTACATGTAGGCTCCAGGTGTAAATCTGCATGGTATCATGGTTGAGGGGCAAAGCAAGAGTGGATGGTGGTGAGGGGGGTGTGTCCTGCAGAGCCTAGGTACCACCCGGACCCCGAGATGCCATCCTGGTATGGGGTGCTGCAGTGGCCAGCACCATCATTGTCATATAGTGGCAACACACCAACCTGTGCCATTCACACAAGCTGGGTGGGATGGGTTTGCATATATTGTGGCCAGACTGGAGGGGAGGCAGGGTTATGGTCAGAGCGCAGACCAAACATCATCCCAATTGGTCACCTTCCTGCCCAGTGTACCATTGTACCGTACAGTATGAGGGCGACAGGGCAGTGTATCCTACATACTTTATGAGCCACAAATGCTTCCAGTATGATGATAGAGCCAGCCATTAGTTTGTCACCCGGCCTGACCCGCTGTCATCCCCATCACTGCATGTAGCAAGCGTGGAAACCGCTGTGGCTGTACAGTCATGAGTACCAACTAGTCCATCATCACTCACACCCATGCACGTGCTGGTGTACCCAAGAGCTCTGGAACATGGTGCGCATAGGTTGTGTGCTGAAAGCCTGGTCGCCTCTATCCAGACACCTAGCAGATGGTCATTGTTCCCACTCATTGTTCACCGATTCCTCCTATTCCACACCCACGTTTGTTGCCGCACAGGGGTCGTACACATGTTAGGAAAGGAGAGTGGCCGTACATCAATAGACCTCATCACCTGCCTAGCCGTACGTCGGAACCCCTTCATGCACACATTGCACCCTGTGCAACCTCCATCAGATATGGGTAATGTGGGTTCAGCCACAGCCTTCGGCTCTATGGACAGTTTCACATGTATGTATTGACGGCCATTCTTGCCAACTCAGGCCCTGTGCTGGAGGCCTGTGTGATCATCTGTCATTAGTGACATTAGTTAGTCATCATAAGCAATACGGCAGCTGTGATGAGGGCATTGGTAGAG
The DNA here is from genome assembly GCF_901001135.1 of Rhinatrema bivittatum. Lineage (NCBI taxonomy): Eukaryota > Metazoa > Chordata > Amphibia > Gymnophiona > Rhinatrematidae > Rhinatrema > Rhinatrema bivittatum. The sequence continues at coordinate 117,615 of NW_021820912.1, read as the reverse complement.
CCTATATGAGTATGATGGTCTGTGTTTGCACGAGCGTCAATGACTGTGTGTCTGCTCACCCGGAGCGTGCTGTAGGGGTATAACTGGATGGTCCGAGGTGCTTCCACTGTCCACAACATGCCTTATGTGCTATTGAACAAACCGCAGTGGGTTACGTGGTAACAGCCACACCCACATCAGCACCTTGTGTAGCTGTGACCCATTTGTGGGTGGTTGGGCAGGCCATCTGTTGAGGCTTTGCCCGAAGAGGCACTCTGTTACAGTCCAGAGAGCCGCATAGCCATTGGACAAGATCCCTCTGTGTCACTACATAGCAGCCTGCTACTTTCTGCACTTTATATACATTGGAAGGGCACCTGACACCACATTGAGGGGAACTGCAGCATGGTGCCTTCCACCTGTCAGTCCTCTGGTGAGGGCTCACACTTCACTAATGGCATTCTATCACTCCATAGAGCAGTATACACACATGCATGCATTCTTCCTCTGCTAGTCTGGCCAATCAGCTGTGCTGCTGGTCACGGGCCATCCGCAAGGTGGCTGCCAACAGTCAGGCCATCACCTTTGTAGCAAAAAATGCATAATGTGGCTGGGTAGCCCCATGCCACAGCTCCGTGCAGCCAGCACTGCTGACACTTTCTTCAGGTGAGATGTCATGCCAGGAGTATGTCCGGCCTGCATTAAATGGTGGCTGTGTGTCCCAACAGGGGACATCTATATAATGAGGGGTCTGACAGCATGTGTGTGTGCTGCTTCCAGGAGCATGCATGGCCAGGTAGCTCTTCCTTGCTTCTGAGGTGCACTGTGTTGATCAGTAACTCCATCAGATAATGTGTGCCATATCTGGAATGACACAGGTGTGTGGTACGCCTTGGATGGCAGAAGTGCATTGCACAGCAACCCAGAGTATGTAGCAAGTGCTTAGCCCAATGGCACAGAATAGGTATCACACATACAGCACCTCAGCAGAGGCTTGAGGCAGCGCTTCGCCACCCTATTATGGCCTACATCCTCTGTGGTAGGGCAGCACCCCAAACAGTTGTTGGCTGGACACACGTAGCAGGTGAAGCACGTAGCAGACTGAAAGGAGCTCTGCACATTAACCTATTTCCTAACCCATCAGTGGGCAAACAGGCCTTCCGGGGCAGGGTTCTGCCCCATGCCAACCTTAAAAGTGTGTCTGTATAAGGTGTTGGCGAACCTGGCTGCCCCTGAGTGTGTTGTCATGCCGTCGTGCACGCGCACATGGGGGATCAGGTCTGAGGTCTGGAGCTAAAGCCACAGGTATTCCATGGCGAAGAGCCACATTATGGAACACACAGCAAAGCAGGATTATCCGAGCAACCTTGGGGGGGGGGGGGGGATACAGTAGCGCTCCCCCACTCTTGTCCAAACATCGGAAGCGGCTCTTCAAAAGGCCGATGGTACGTTCGATGACCGAGCGGGTAGCATGTAAGGCCCCATTATAGGCCAGCTGTTGTGCTGTGGCAGGCTGGAGGATCGGGGTAATAAGCCAGGGCCTGCATCCATAGGCTGCGTCTCCTGTAGCAATGACATAGGGAAGAGATTACACATACTGATGTTTGTGTCCCATGGGTGTATGTGCTCAATACATGCAGTCGAACCGGATGGCACGAGGCAGCCCATTCCAGTTTCCCTACACCTTATGTGTGTGGCGTCAGGATTGCTTTGGCACACAGCTGGTGTGTGGCTATTAGGCGTTATAGCACGTGAAGGGCCCCTAAACAGTGAGATGTATGTCAGCTCTGTGTATGCGGTTGGTGCATTACACCACTGTCCTTACAGATGACATCCCTGTGTTCAAATCATATGCATTATGCACTCCAGTCATTGTGTACTGACATATGTGCTCAAGTACACCTTCTCTATAGGTATGCATACCCAACAACATACATGGTGTGAACTGGCTGCCCCTCAATGTGCACAACTGAGTAGAGGTGTTCATGCAAAGTCTCAGGAACGTCAGGGGCTCACTAACACCTGTGGATGTGAGCTGCTCTCACATGACAAGTCTCAATTCATCTTGCACACTGCCAGTAGCCATGGCTACACCCAATATGTGTAGGCTGTCCACCTGTGCAGTGAGGTGAGCAAGCCATGCCACATGCAGGCCTTACAGGGGCTTCTGTATAGTTTGTGCTTGGCAGCCAATAGTAAGTGGTTGGGTGCCTGAGCCATTCCACCACTTTCGCTAACACAATGTGCCACTCAGGCCTGTTGTGATGGGGACCTGTGACTCCATCCCAACAGGCGTCTACATCACCTTTGTGTGCCATTACAGAGATGACCATTGCAAATATGTTATATGTATGTTAACGTGGATCTTACCTACAAGCCAACCATCGCCATACAGGCCATCTTTGAATTTGCGAAACAGAGCTGATTGCCTGAGTATGAAGGCATCGTGCGCTGATCCCGGAAACCTGGACATCACCGAGAGGATCCGCATTCCAGCATCACACACCACTTGCACGTTGAGGGAGTGGAACTGCTTTCTGTTGCGGTAGGCTGCCTCCGTCTCACGGGGTGGAACGATGGCCACATGAGTGCAGTCAATAGCTCCAATGACATTCGGAAAGCGGGCAAGGGCATAGAAACCACACTTGAGGTCCATCAGGTCCTGTCTGTTGCGCGGGAATGCTATGTAGCGAGGCATGCGGTCCATGACAGCTGCAATGACCTGGTGCAGATACCGGGAAAAGGTGCTCTGTGACATGCCACCCACAACAGCTACCGTGGATTGGAAGGAGCCATTTGCTGTGAAGTGCAGGGCGGCCAAGAGTTTGGTCAGGCCGGGGATGGCACGGCTCTTTAGGGTTCGGGCCTCAAGGGCACCTCGTATGTCTTCATATAGTTCCATGATGGCACGAGTGCTGAGGCGATATCTGCTGATGACAACATCCTCTGCCATTCCCAGCAATGAGGTTCGTGGCAGATAGATCCGCTGCCTGTAACGACGGCGACGTCGACCAACGTCCTGGCGTCTGCGTCTGCGTTGGGCCTGCTCAGCCATGGGGTGCACCTGCCCCATACACTGTGAATCTGTGGAGCACATTCACCTACTAAGAACAGGCCTTTTTATTGGGCAGCTGTAGCTTTGTAGGTCTGTGGGGATAGGTTTTGCACATTTTCGTTCAACGCGATATTAGCGCGGTGCGCGCTGTGCGCCGCGATAGACTGTATCGCATTTGAAAGGGTTGTAGTTATTGGCCGCGTTAGGAGCCGCGCTAACACCGCCGCGGGTTTCGCGCCACGCGATACGTCCTCCCTACTTTACATTTGCCCCGCCCCAACTCCGCCCACTGAATACATTATCCCATATTTACATTCGCGAACCGCGATAGATGCTTGTTATCGCGGTTCGCGAATTTATCGCACGCGGTACAGCTGTATCGCGCGCGGTAACTCCTTGGAAAATGAGGCCCTTAGGCTTGGATTTTTTTTTTTATTATTATTTATTTATTCAACTTTTATACAATACAGACAGCAACATCCACTTGTCGTTAGAATAGAGTTACAAGTTTAAACACAGGCAAAATGGTATACATACTGAATACCTTCAGGAATTCTCCCCGTTATAAAGAAAAATAGATCTAAGGCAGCATGGAAAAAATGAGCAAAATTAAGCAATATTATTTAAGAAACAATATGGTCTGAATTTTCCTATTACTTGTGCTAGGATTCAGTACTAGGCAATCTTGCATCAAGGAATTTTCATAACTCTAATGGTTCAAAGAAAACAAACCTTTCCTGTTGGTACTTAAACATACACTGTGCACCTATGGATTTCACTTCTGAATTCATTTGCAGGAAATTCCTTCTGCGAATTTGGGTCACTCTAGTTATGTCAGGGTATGTCCAAATTTTCTGATTCAAGTACAATTTTTCTCTATTTTTCAATGCCAGTTTTAGTATCCTATCTCTATCTCCACTATTCACAAATTTAATACAAAGTGTACCTCGATATTCTATCTGTTCAGACATTGATTGTTCCAGGAATGCCGTTATATCACTCACTTCATTCTGTTGTAAATTCTGTGTATGGATCTCATCTTTCTTTTTTCCCAATACAACAAAGAAATTTTTTTCAATTTGTGGAAGTTCTCCTATTTTTATCAATAAATTTTCCATTAAGTATTTTTTATATTGCTCATATGGAGAAATCAATTTCACCTTAGGGAAATTCAGAACTCTCAGGTTATTATACCTCATACAATTTTCAATACTCTCAATTTTTTTGGCATTTAGGATCTCTCCCTGGATTAAGCCTGTCTGAACTTTCTCAACCTGATCTAATCTAGTTCCCACTTTACTAACTTTCTCTTCAAGTTGTGGCACTATAGGTTCAATTTTGGATACCTGATCTTTTGTACCCACCACTGCTGCATTCAAAGATAGAATTATTAACTTTAAATCAGTCAAAGTGGTCCAAATAGTCTCCAACGTTATGGGCTGCATCTGTGAGCCTATTGAGTTATCTAAATGAACTGATCCTTGAGGACAGACATCTTCTCTCTTTTCAGAGGCTTCTGCCCCCTTCACTTGCCTCGATGGTAACAAAGTTTGGGGGAATTCAATCATATTCCCCTTACTTTTTGGCCTTGCTCCCTCTCTCTCCATTTTTCCTCCATCGGGGGTAGTGACTTCTGGCCTTATAGGTCGGCTACTACCTCCCAAAACAGGAGATTGTGCAAGGCATGGCGGCAAGGGAGTCACGGGTTCTCCAGGGCTTAGAGAGATGTTTAAGTCCAGAGGTGTTTGTATTTGCTCCATACCTACACCACAATCTGGAGTCGCTCCTGGATTAATAAGACCAACTTGAGGGAAAAAACTACCAATAGTAAGTTGAGATGGGGTACTGGTCAGAGGGACTGGAGGATCTCCTCTTTCCCCTTTCTCTTTGTGTGAGGCATTTGCAAGAATTAAATTTTTAGGTAGTTTCCCCCACAATATATATCTCACCACCTTAGATCTCGACAGCTGTATGGGTCCAAGCTTCTTCTCCGCCACTCCGTTCTAATCCGGACTAAGCCGGACAAAGCCGCGCGCCGACGGCAGTGATGCGCCGCAGTTCCGCCGGTTTTATGGGCGGTCTCCTCCTCACCGCGTCACGGGGTCTAGGGACCGAAGCAAGTTCTTTTCTCTGACCACAGGCAAGTTCGTAGATCCACACAGCTGCGGCTGTACACCGCAGTCCCGCCGGTTTTATGGGCAGTCTCCTCCTCACCGCGTCACGGGGTCTCTGAGCCATTTCAAAAAAGGAATCAAGACATGGCTTTTTAAACAAGCTTACCCCAACTCCTCTCAACCCTAGGCCCTGCTCATCCTGGAACCCCTCAGCTTCCGCACAGCCCTTTCACGCCTTTTAACCCCTTTACTCCATTCCAGTACACCCCCATTGCTCCCCCTCCCATACCCTTCACCCTTCCCCTGCCCCCTGCAGCCTCCCCTTCACCCCGCCCTTTACCCCTCAGCAACCTCCCTTACCATTACCTCATCATTTTGCATCATTGTTCCCCCCCCCCCATCCCCTTCTCCCCCCCCCGCTCCCTCCCCTCTCCCCCTAGCATTTATTTGAATATAAGGGCATTCACCCCCTCAACTTGTAAATAAGTTTATATATGTAACTTTATAAGTGCAGCATATCTAATCCATGTCGTTCAACTAAGTTATTCATGCTTGTTGACTATCTTCTCTTGTCCTTCCCTATTTACTCAGTTCCTTTTATCCAATTTCTCCCAGTTAGCCACCCTTGTTCTTTGTAATTTCCTTTCTCAGTTAATTGTGAACCGACATGATGTGTCCTACAAATGCCGGTATACAAAAATGTTAAATAAATAAATAAATAAATAGGGACCGAAGCAAGTTCTTTTCTCTGACCACAGGCAAGTTTGTAGATCCACACAGCTGCGGCTGTACACCGCAGTCCCGCCGGTTTTATGGGCGGTCTCCTCCTCACCGCGTCACGGGGTCTAGGGACTGAAGCAAGTTCTTTTCTCTGACCACAGGCAAGTTCGTAGATCCACACAGCTGCGGCTGTACACCGCAGTCCCGCCGGTTTTATGGGCGGTCTCCTCCTCACCGCGTCACGGGGTCTAGGGACCGAAGCAAGTTCTTTTCTCTGACCACAGGCAAGTTCATAGATCCACACAGATGCGGCTGTACACCGCAGTCCCGCCGGTTTTATGGGCGGTCTCCTCCTCACCGCGTCACGGGGTCTAGGGACCGAAGCAAGTTCTTTTCTCTGACCACAGGCAAGTTCGTAGATCCACACAGCTGCGGCTGTACACCGCAGTCCCGCCGGTTTTATGGGCGGCCTCCTCCTCACCGCGTCACGGGGTCTAGGGACTGAAGCAAGTTCTTTTCTCTGACCACAGGCAAGTTCGTAGATCCACACAGCTGCGCAGGCTTGGATTTTCTATTATCGCAAAGCTTACTGAATTCCGTGGTAATGAGGGGCGGGCCTCGAATGCTGGCAGCGATTGTACCACCGCGGTGTTATCACTGCTGGCTTTCGCACCCAGCAGCGCCACTATGAAAAGTGGTGCTATTGGGCATGCTACTGGTGGCGATAACAGGTCTTACCTTATCACCACCAACGAAGTTACCGCCATGTTCGCCCTGATGCGGCCCCGACTCCTCCTCTTCCAGTCCCAATTCCGTCCCTATCATTTTTTAAAATTTGCATATTTTTCTAGTGGTATTCTAAATGTAATTTTTTCTATAATTTTGTTATTTTTTATTTTTTTTTAATATTGTTCATTTTTTTATATATATTTTTGTTTTATCATTTTTTTATTTTTGTATATTTTTCTAGTATTCTTAATTTTTTCATCATTTTTTGTTTTATTTTTTTTTTTACATGTTTGAACAATTTTTCTAGTATTCTTCATTTTTTTTTATTATTTATCATTTTTTTAATTTCCATATTTTTCTAGTGGTATTCTAAATGTTCTTTTTTTCTGTAAATTTTCTTATTTTTGTATTTTTTTTCTAATATTCTTTTTTGGTTTCAACATTTTTTTATATTTTATATTTTTCTAGTAGCATTTATTTTTTATGTTATCATTTTTTTTATTTTTGTAATTTTTTTAGCATATATTTTTATATTTTTTAATATTTTTTTAATTTTGTATTTTTTCTAGTATTCATTTTTTATTTTATAATTTTTAAATTTTTGTATTTTATTATTTTATTGATAATTTTTTAATTTTATATTTTTTGGTAGTATGTCTTTATTTTTATTTCATTTTTTTTATTTTTGTATTTTATTAGTTTTTTTTTTGTTTCATCATTTTTTTATTTTTTTATTTTCTTAGTAGTATTCATTTTTTTTTCGTATCATTTTTTTTATTTTTGTAATTTTTTAGCATTCATTTTCTTATTTTTTTGTTTATATTTTTTTAATTTTGTATTTTTTCTAGTATTCCTTTTTTATTTTATAATTTTATAATTTTTAAATTTTTGTATTTTATTATTTTTTTTTAATAATTTGTAGGGTGTCATTTTCGATCCATATCGCATGCGAGAAGGGAATTTTTGCATGTGAAAAGTCCTTTTTTGTGTGTGATAGCTTGATAGGGGCATCGTCGGGACGGAGTCAGGACCTGAAGAGGAGGAGTCGGGGGTAGACGCGTCGGTAACTTCGCTGGCGGCAGTAAGGTAAGACCCATTATTGACACCAGTAGCGCCCAATAGCACCACCTTTCACGATGGCACTATTAGGTGCGAAAGCCGGCAGCGATAACACTGTGGTGGTGTGATCACTGCCGGCTTTCGCAGGCCAATCGCCAGCTTTGCCCCTCCGCCCCCAGTTACCGCAGGATTTACAAAGCTGTGCGAGAATAGAGAATAGTGTTTGTAGTCCATCCACCTCCGCCTGCAAGCACAATATACTTTAATGGATATCTTAAATTCTATCACCAAAGAGCAAAACAAAATAAATACAGAAGATGGAAGTCATCGAGGCAGGAAACAGTATTTTACTACAATGGCCCCAAAGTATTAACAGTTGACTCTTTCTCTTGTGCACATGTGCGCCTGATTTTGTATCGGTGCGTACTCACGGGCAGGGTGGGAAATTTTTAACATGCGCAGCGATAAGATCGGGCCTTTGCCCAGTTCCCTCCTAGTCCACTCCAATAAAGGAGCAGACAAGGAGGGAACTTCCCTATCCCCCTAACTAACCTTTCTCCCTTTTCCCTTCTTCACCTCAACCGCTAAATCCACCCTAATTAATCTATTTCTTTGTCGTGGAACTTACTTCATCTGAAGAGGTGAAGTAAGTTCCACATGACAGCCAGCTTCCATCACGCATTTCACCAGAGTAGCGCAAAACAGTGCTGTCCCTGTCCACCCAGCCCTCCACCACCCCGCCCAGACCCCACCCTGGCCCACCTCTTTCAAGAACCCAGCACTTCCGCGCGTACTGGTGGATACACACATGGCCAGGCCACTATGAAAATGAGCTTGGAGCATGCGCAACCTGGCCACACACGTATCTCCCAGAATTTGCGCACTTTTAAAATTGGCCCCTATGGGCAGTAATCTCATGTATTCTGTTAAGGGAAGGAATTGCTGGTCTGTGTTGGTTACATCCATGTTCATCAGTTCTGCAGACCATAAAAATCAGGGCCCTCTTTGGTTGCTGTCTAAATCCAATTCCCATTTTTTCCTGCCGTTGAAGCAGAGAGCAATGTTGGAATTGTATCAAAAGTATCAAGACATATTGGTTAAGGATAGTAACCGCCACATCAGAAAGTTACCCCATGCATTCTTTCTTCATTTCCTTTAAGACTTGGCCATAGAAGTAGTCCTGAGCTTTTTCCCTTATGTCCGTGTAATAGTATCACAGACTAAGGAAGTCCAAATTTATCAGTTATCGTCCAAATCCAATTCTACTTATTCCCCTACAGTCAAAGACCGATGCGCATGTAAACTTCAAGATACGCGCATGACCGGGACGTATGCATGCTGTGCGGAATTTCAAATGCCCGCGTCCACGCACGTGTCTCCAGGTATTCATAGAAGAAAGGGTTTCCAAAAGAGGGGAGTGGATGGGCCAGGATAGTGCTGAAGCACTTGCCAGGAGCCAACTGGCCTGCACAACCTGCTGCTGTTTTGGAGTGCGAGTAAGTTATAAATCAACAAAAATGTAGAGTAGTCAGCAGAGTTATAGAGGTCAGGGTTAGTAGGGTTTAGTAGGGCAAAAGGGAGGTAGACTGGGAGGGAACTGGGGAAAAGGCCTATTCCATCGCTGTGCGCATCTACTAAATTCCCCCCCCCCCCCCCCCCACTTACGCGCACGAGACGGCACTTAGGTGCACATGTGCACGCCGATATAAAATCATGCAGACAGGTAGCGGATTTTATAACATGCGCACGTCAATACACACATGTTATAAAATCAGCACATCCATAAATGCGCGCTGGCAACTGCCCGCACATAGACACCCACGCACAGAACTGAAAGTATACCTTTAAGTAGAGAGCAATGTTGCAGTTGCATTAAAAGCATCAAAGCATATTGGTTGGGGTAGTAATCTCCATGCCTTATGCTAAGGGTAGTAACCACCGTACTAGCAAGCTACCCCCCTGCACACTTATCTCATCACCACCCTCTAGTATTTACTACTGTATTACTGCAAGAACTCAGAAGAAGAGGTGTGCTATCATTTAAAAAAACAAAACAAAAAACCAGGCAAAACTCAATGAAATTTCTTGTTTTGTTTTGTGTCATTTCCAATCTGAAATGATAAAAATTCAATGAAATTTAGTTGAGATTTTGCTTCTGTTTCATTTCTGGCTCTGGTCCATGAGCTCAAAAGTAAAAATTGCCCCAGCAGATTAAAATGCTCCTCTTGCCCTCAGATCATAATCCTGCCCCAGTACAGGCCTCTAGGCCCCCTTCTCGCTTCTGGATCCCCTCTATCCCCCTGAGCGGAGATTTCCTTAGTCATACTTGCCCCACTGGCATCGTAATCAAAGTGAAAATTTTGGGCTACAGATGATGTTTCTGTCTTGATTGCTCTTTTCTCTCATACCCCAGAACCTTATTATTGCTCCCCCAAACCAGACTGGGCCAAAGCTTTGCCCACCCCTCCATTATGTACAGTAGCTGGCTGACTCTCAACACTCTACAGCAGGGGTCCCCAACCACCAGTCCGCGGACCGGGACCGGGCCGTTGGGGGTTTGTTGCCAGTCCGCATCACCACCAAGCACCGGCAGTGTGTTGCGTGCTCCCGGGCTCTCCCGCTGCTCTTCCTTCCCTGATGCCATTGCCGCTGGGCTTTCAGCACGTTCAAGTCCAGTGGGAACGGCAGCAGTGCTAGAAGAAGCTGTGGCACCCGTGGCTGGCCTTTTCTTCTTCCCGCGCCTGCCCCCCCCGTGACCCAGAACAGGAAGTGATATGCGGTGCGTGGGAAGGAGAAAGAGCCGTGCCGCGTGGAAAAGTAGCAGCGGCGGCTGCAGCAGTGGCCCCCGAGTAATCGAAGCAGCCAGTAATCGGGAAAGGAGACAGCAGCATGAGCCTCCCGCGGCCGATGGGATTCTTCTTTCTTGGCCTGCGAGGGCTGGAGGAGGCGGCTGCTGCAACTACCATTTCTGCTTGGGGGAGGGGGGAAGAGGAAGTATGTGTGAGAGAAAGAGAGAGAAGCAGCCAGCCAGCCAGCCTGTGAATGATTGAGAGCCTGTGTATGATTGAAACTGGTCAGAGAGCTGATGAGTGTGTGTATATGTGAGAGAATATGAAAGTGACTGCTCAGGGAGATGACTGATGTGTATGTGAGAGTGTGAGACAGTCAGGGAGGTGACTGATGTGTGTGTGTGTGAGAGAGAGAAAAAGCATGGAAGTGAGAAATCTGGGTATGTGAGAAAGCATGGGAGTAAGAAGCCTGGTGTTGTGGGGGGGGGGGGGGGGGGAGGAGGTATGTGAAAGAAAGCATGGGAGTGAGAAGCCTGATTATGTGAGAGAGAGCATGGGGGTGGGAAGCCTGTGTGTGTGTGCATGCATGAGAGAGAGAGACTGGTTGGTAAGGTGACGGTGTGTGTGAGAGAAAGAGACTGGTGTGTGTGTGAATGTGAGAGAAAGAATGTGATTCAGGGAATGAGAAGCCCATGCAGGTGGAGAATAAGCATGGAAATGAGAAAGACTGGTGTATGTGTAACAGAGAGAAAGTGATTATGGGAATGAGAAGCCTGTGCATGTGAAGAGAGTGAGCATGGGAGTGAGAAACCTAGGTGAGTGTGTGAGACACTGCACGGGAGGAAGAAGCCTGTATATCTGAAAGAGAACATGGGAGTGGGAAGCCTATGTGTGTATGCATGAGAGAGATCAGGTGACTGGTGTGTGTGTGTGTGTGTATGTGTGTGTGAGAGAGGGAGAAAGAAATTTATTATGGGAATGAGAAGCCTGTGCATGTGAAGAGAGAGCATGGGAGCGAGAAACCTGGGAGTGTGTGAGACACAGCATGGGAGGGAGAAGCCTGTATATCTGAAAGAGAACATGGGAGTGGGAAGCCTTTGTGTGTGTGTGTGTTTGTGTGTGTGTGTGTGTGTATGCATGAGAGAGGTCAGGTGACTGGTGTGTGTGTGTGTGTGTGAGAGAGAGAAAGAAAGTGATTATGGGAATGAGAAGCCTGTGCATGTGGAGAGAACAAGCATGGGAGTGAGAGACTGGTGAGTGTGTGTGTGTATGTGAGACAGAGAAAGTGATTATGAGAGTGAGAAGCCCATATATGTAAGTAGAACACGGGAGTGGGAAGCCTGTGTGTGTGTATGGCATGAGAGAAACTGTTCAGGAAGGTGACTGTTGTGTGTGTCAAAGACTGTTTGGGAGATGATTGGTGTGTGAGAGACAGAAACTGGTCATGGGGGCATGACTGGTATGGTGTGTGTGTGTGTGTGAAAGACATGGGCACTAAGGAAGAGGACCATGAGTATAGAGCTTAGCTTCTACTGCTGCTTCTGGTGTGTGCCACGGCCTGCATGGAAGGGGAATAGGAGAGCTGCTGGAGGGGGGTAAGTAAAGGTGGCTTTAAGTTTATTTTTCTTGACTGCCATTTTAATTGTGTGATGTCTGCTTTTTTGAAATATTTTATTGGTGTTTGGAGAATGTTTAATAGTTTTTATGAGTTTTTAATTGTTGGATTGTTATTCTGTTCATAGCTGTTTTGAAACATTTATTCTGCTTATTAGTATAGTTTTACAATTATTTCTGTGTGGGGATCTATAGCTGCTTGCTAGTTCTGTTTTCCTAATAAGAGGTGTATTGGTTTTTAGGGCCTGATTTAATATTTATAGTGTTGCCTTTTCATAGATAGGGTTGCTCCTGTTTGAGTGCATTCCATAATACAGGTGTAACTGTGTGCGGATTAGTTTATGTGCATTACTACAGATCCTGGGAGTATGTTAGGTCGGTTCTGTGTCTATTACCGAGATGAGATATTTTACTAGCATGTAAGCATTTGTATCAGTCTTATTTGTTGTGTTTTCTCAAGAGGACATGCATTGATGTTAAACTGCTGTCTTTTCATAAGTAGGGCTATTGAGCCTGGAAGTAGAAGGAGTCTGAGTTGCTGTTACTGAGATGACACCAGAACCAGAATATCTTTTTTGTAGGGTGAGTTGTATGAGGAATGTCATAATTCTGCTTTACATCCATTATTGTGGGTCAGGGGGGTTCCCATGGATGCAAACTGTACTTTTACATCTAGCCCCATGACGATCATGGGTCAGTGTGTCATGCATGTGAAAACCTATGGTGAGTTGAGTCACATTCACATTAGAAATGTCATAATTAAATGATAATTACGCACAAAAATCCAACCCCCTCCATAACCCTGCCCCATATGACCAAAACCCCGCCCCTGCCCCACCACCACGCCGCCCTGCAGGGCCATGGAAAAAAGGCCTTGCTTGAAGCCGGTCCCTTGTGCAAAAAAAGGTTGGGGACCACTGCTCTACAGTACTGTAGCAGCATATTTCTAACTACTGTGACTGATTATTTATTTTACAATGGTATAATAAACAGTTGTGGATTTAATTTTGAAGTATATAGTATTTACCTTCACTTAGTCATCATTAGAGGACTTTGTACAGCAGCACTGAAACATTTTCCATAAACTGAAAGAAAGTATAGAAGTGTTAGTCCTTCACGTCCTGTATACCTCACAGATACAGTGCTTTCAGTCTTCCTGTTTTCTAGTTTGGTTCTGGATATGGTAATGCTGTCTATGATGTACTTGCTACTAAACATTCTGTTGAGATCAAAGGATCCTGGTTGCCTGCCATAAACCACTCACCTTTTGCCCTTCCAATCTCATAAGAAAGATTCCCATGTCCTAAAATTTGGCACTAGGGTCAAAAAAAGTTGCTATAGTTGTAGCTGTACTAAACCACTGCTGGCTTCGGCCCAAGAAGTGCCACAACCTGGGACCAAACAGAGAAGCCACCTCCTGGATCAGCCCAGGAATGATGAAATTAAGGTTCAGGCCTGGTCCTCTGGAGGGGATCCACTAAGGCCACACAAAACATCCTAGCCCAAGAAGGACAACTAACATATAAGCCAGTCCTAGCCCAAGGAGGTGTTGCGAGCATGGCCTTTGATTCCTATTGGACACGGAGGTGTGGTCACCTGCTGCTGGGGATAGTGGGCCCTTGGGCCACAGCGCAGCTCAGGGAGGAGCCCCAAGGTGCACATCGAGGAAATTGAGCGAGTACAGGCATAGGGTGGAACAGGAACAAGGCTGGACTGGACCAAGCAAGGAAGAATATGAACTGGAACAAGGCAGGCTCAGCCCTCCGCTGGACCTACACACACCAGTGAGACCCAGCAACTCAATGCTGGTCTCAGAAGTAGCCTCTGGCCTCTCGATAGCCCTTCCAGACCCGCCGCTTAGGAACGACGAGTGTGTAAGGCCAGATGGAGTCTGAGGACAGGAACTAGACGAGACATGGATACTTGGAACTTGGACGAGACGAGGATACTTGAACTTGGAACTCGTAACTTGGAAGGCACTGCCCCTCAGGGCACCCTACACAACCCACCGTGGCTTGGTCACAGACCACCCTGTCCCACTGAGTACCCTACACAACCTGAAAAGGCTGGTTGCAGACCACGCGGGAGCATGACATATGCAGGACTGAGGCTCAGGATGAAGGAGGAATCCAGGCAGTGCTCAAAGAAAGGTCCAGCCGGAAACAGACTCCAATGACCTGAAACGGACACCGGATCAATATGGATTTACTCCTAGGATGGTCATCTGGAGGCAAGGTCCGGTGGGCGAGACTAGGCTTGAACATGGAGCTAGGAACTAGCGGACACAACAGGATCAGAACTGGAACATAGGATGTCAGGATTCAAGACTCGGAACTTGTAACACGGAACTTGGAACTTGGATTCAAGAGGGTCCGGACCAGAACATAGAACATCAGGAACATCAGGGCATCTGGACATGGAACATCAAATACTTCTGGACTAGGAACAACTGTACTCGGAACATCAAGTCTTGGATGAGGAACATCTAGACTTCTGGACATCAAGACTTCTGGACAAAGAACATCAGGACTTCTGGTCGAGGAACATCAGTACTTGGAACATGTGAAGAAGGAGGAATCCGGGCAGCGCTCAAAGGTCCAGCCGAAAGAGGACTCCAATGACCGGAAACGGACACCAGATCAATACGGATTTACTCCCAGGGTGGTCATCTGGAGGTGAGGGTCCGGTGGCGAGACTGGCTTGAACCCGGAGCTAGGAACAAATGGATACATCAGGATCGAGAAGAACATGGAACACGAAGCCATCAAGACAGGAGCAGACCACGGAAGACCTTGATCAGAGAAGAGGAAATATGGACGACCATAGAATCCGATTCGAAGGCCCCGAGGGACTGAAGCAGAACTCTTTTATAGGGCTGGACAAGGGAACACAGTGATTTCATCTGGTGGGGCCATGGGCTTTTCCCGCCACTGGCCCTTTAAATAAACTGAAGAGGTGCGTGCCCACACCTAGAGGGAGTCCAGGAGAACAGAGGCCTGTGTTGGAGGCTGCGATACAGAAGGCCAGGTTGGAGGTGGCTCCCATGATGTGAAGATGAAGAGGTCAGCGGTGGCAGCTTCCTGCCACTTAAGAGGATGACTGCAGCAGCAGCAGCCGTGAAGAGAGAATCCTGACGGTGTCTCTCCCGCTGCGGAGATGGCAAAGAGGAGGTCCTGCCAGCGGCTCAAGGCCGCAAAGGAGTGGTGTCTTGGCAGTGGCACCAAGCCTCGACGACGGAACCAGTGGTGGTGGCTACCTGCCGCATACGACAGCAGTCTGAGGCGGCGAAGGCCGTATCAACGAGGGACCGGTGGCATCAGAGTGGTGACTGGAGGGCCTGCTCGCGGGATGGGGTCCGCAGGCAGGAGCGTATCAGCACCCCCTCTTCAAAGCCCCCTCTTCAGCCTCTTCTCTACTATACCAGCTTGGATCTTGGGGGTCCAAACACAGGATAGTCAAAGCTTGGAAGGAGCTGAAATGATAAGGCAAATTAACATTCTGAAGACAACGTAGACACACGATGAAACTCAAAAGAAGACATGACCCAGGTTGAACTGGAAGCACTGAAGTAATAACATCATTTTAAGGGATGGTCCAGTTCAGGTTGTTATTAAATCAGGACATGAGTGAGGAACACCTCCACAGCATTTCTTTCTTGAAAGCAGCCAGATAGTAGATTAAGGCATCATTTTTTGGAATCTTGGATTTAAGATGGTATACCAAGAGAGTGCCAACTTTCAGATTATCACTTGTTTAATTGAACATGGTATGAGGAACACCAGGTAGAACTAAACAGTCCAAACATTGCTCCGAAGGTGGAAAGCTGATTTTGGGGAAATTTTATACTCTTGATGATAGATGGTACATGGAGTTGCAGTTGACAGGTATGGAGAGATGGACAGGGTTACTGAACACAAACTCTTGTAAAACCAGATGGATGAGTGCAGCCCTTTTAATAAGGTTGAGAAGGAAGTTGCATCTCAGGTATAATCCGAATATTAATGCAGGCTTCCATGTGATAGACATAGATGCTCCACTCTAAATAGAAAGCTGTTTTCTAGAATGGGATCTCCAGAATGGCTTGATAGATGGCAAGCTCCAGAAGGCAAGGCTTGGCGACAAAAAAGGTTCCCTGTATGTAACCAGGATCAGTCCAGACAGTGGGTTATCTTCCCCTTCCAGCAGATGGAGTCAGAATAGAACTTTGAAGATGCTTCCTTATAAGGTATTGCACCCTCTACTAATCCTCTGTATTCTCTTGACTCCAGCAGATGACAGTGGTGGCTTTCTTTCCCCATGAGATGACTAGAAAGATGTTTTTTGGAATTTTTTCTATTTTCCTCAGCTTTCCTTCTTTGGATGGATCAAGTGTAATTAAAAAAAAAAATCTTTGAATTTTCTGAGGGAATTATTTGGAGAGCTTTCCTGTAGCCTCTGCTCCTGTTTAGTGGGAGCATTCTATAGCTTGCAGGCAGTACTGACTTGCAGCTTTCCCCACCCCTCCCATCTCTGTTGTCGGGGGTAAGTTTGTTTTATTTCCTTTTGACAGGTTATTGTCCTCTCTTCCTCTCTCCGGGGTGCAAGTTGGTGGTGCCGACCTCTCCCCCTGTGGCTATCTGACCCACTGCCCTGAGATTGCCGTTTTCCTCTGGACAGCCGGCAGAGAGAGGAGTTATTCCTCTGTACCTCTATCTGTGGGTCGGCTGAGGGATAGAGAGAGAGCAGGATCTGAAGTGGATGCTATTACCCGCCCTTCTTACAGCCACGAACCTAGTGAGCGTGAGGAAGAACAGGCTGAAGCTGAGGTTTTTCCTGCTTCCCCACAGCTTTAAACCCTGCCTGTTTCTTGCGTTAAGAACAGCTGGTTCCCCCCTCGCAACTCCGTCGGGGATCCCCCATGCCTTGTTCGATCAGGTTGCTGTGCTGTGGAGAGCCCGGATTGAGGGTCTTCCATGAGGTGATTTGCACAGCTTGCCTTCCTGGTGGGGAGGGACCCTCTCAACCGCAGGGCCACTCTTGTTCTCATCTTCTGGCATGCCTCGATGCTCAAGGGCCGGCCCGATCCCACTGACCGCAGGAACGGCAGCCATTTTGTCTCCAGACTCGGCTGCTCCGGCGCTAACAGGAGAAGAGCAGGTTGCTCCTTTTTCATCTCAGCTGCCAGTTTTGACACCCGTTCCACCTCTGGAGCCTTTTCCTGCATCAGGGGATCTTCTTACTCTTCCTCCATCGAGGCCACCTCCGTTTTCCACGGATTTTGTTCTCCTGCTTCACAATGCTTACCTGGCCAGAATGGGCCAGCACCAGGAATTTCTGGCGGGACCTCCTCCTCCTAAGGTACCCAGAATGGCTGATTCCACTGAGGTCTTGGGAAGTGCCCAGACTGTGGGGAGTGCCCAAGGGTCAGCGGTCTCGTGACCAGGGGTACCTCTGACCACCTCAAGCGCTCCGAGGGTCCTTTGGTACACCCCTCTGCAGGGGGGTCTGTTCCTCAGCAGGACCCGGATCCGGGTGAACCTTCAACTTCAGCTCAATTGGAAGGGGATGATCCTAGAGTCTTGCGGACCTTCCAGAGGGATGAGCTGGAACCCCTCATTCCACATATCCTATAGGAATTGGACATTGAGTCCCCTCAAGACCCACCTGAGCCTAATCCACCAGCAAAGAAAGGGGACCCCCTTCTGGCTGGTTTTCGTCCGCTGTGTAGGTCCTTTCTTTCCCATCCCACGATCCTTCAACTGTTATCCAGGGAATGGATTCTCCGGAGACCTCCCTCAAGGTCGGCAGAGCCTTGGATAAGCTATATCCTCTCCCGGATGTTTTCCTGGAGCTTCTTAAGGTTCCCAAAATAGATTCTGCAGTCTCAGCGGTGACGAAAAGAACTACCATTCCGGTAACGGGTGGTGCAGCCTTGCGAGATCTTCAAGATCGAAAGCTGGAAGTTTATCTTAAGAGAATTTTTGAGGTGTCCGCCCAAGGGGTCCGGGCGGCCATTTGTAGTTCCTTCGCTCAGCGTGCAGGCCTCCACTGGCTTCAATAGATGTTCAGCTCCCAGGAGTTGCCTCCTGAGGTAGCACTTCAGGCAGACCACCTGGAGGCTGACATAGCATATGGAGCAGATGCTCTATATGACATTCTGAGAGTATTGGCCAGATCTATGGTTTATGCAGTCTCGGCTAGACGTCTCTGGCTTCGCAACTGGTCTGCGGATTCTTCTTCCAAGTCGCAGCTGGGATCCCTAGCCTTCAAGGGCAAGCTACTATTTGGGGAGGATCTGGACCAGATTATCAAGTCCCTCGGAGAGAATAAGGTACACCAACTGCCAAAGGATCGCCCTCGTTCTTCTAGGTCGTTTTAATTCCACTAGAAGCTGATTCAGGAATCAACGTCGTTTCCACCAGGCAAGGACTGCAGCTCCTCATCAGCCGTCCTCTCGATCTCAATCTGAACTCAGTCCTTTCGTGCCTGAAGACAACCCCGCTCTGGTCCTGCCCAGGGGACGTCCTCCAAGTCTTTACAATGAAGCTATGCCGGGACGTCTCTCCCTTTTCTACGAGGAGTGGGTCAACATCACGTCAGATCAATGGATCCTGGATATTCTAAGACATGACTACGTGTTAGAATTTGCTCGGCCACTAAGAGACAGGTTCTTCTTCTCTCCATGTGGCCCAGTCCAGAAACAACTCATAGTCCGGCAGACACTCGACAGGCTTCTGGCTCTCAGAGCGATTCGTTTGGTTCCCCCTCCCCCCCCCCCCCTGGAAGTAGGACAGGGACATTAATCAGTATACTTCCTAGTCCCCAAGAAGGAAGGTTCCTTCTGCCTGATCATGGATCTCAAGATGGTCAAGAGGGCCCTCAAGATTCCCAACTTTCGGATGGAAACCTTGCGCTCCGTGATAGCGGCGGTACACTCTGGAGAATTTTTGGCCTCCCTGGATCTAATGGAAGCTTATCTACACATTCCCATCCTCCAAGCACATCAGCATTTTCTGCGATTCAAGATTCTGGGACAGCATTTCCAGTTCCAGGTTCTTCCCTTTGGTCTTGCGACCGCTCCTCGAACCTTCACGAAGGTGATGATAATAGTAGCCTGCCACTCTCCGGAGGGAGGGAGTCTTGGTGCACCCATACCTGGACGACTAGCTCATTCGGGCAAGTCCTCAGCCCAGTGCCACCGGGCAGTCCACAAGGTGTTGATGCTTCTTCATTCCCTCGGTTGGGTGGTCAACCTCGCCATGAGCAGGCCTTCTCCATCTCAGTCTCTGGACTTCCTGGCGGCGCATTTCGACACAGTGCAGAGCAAGGTATCTCTGCCCCGGACAGGGGCTCATACACTCATAGCTCAGATACAGTGATTCATCAGTCTCTCGCTTCCAACGGCATGGGATTAGCTCCAGGTCCTGGGATCCATGGCTTCCACGATCGATCTGGTCCCCTGGGCGTTTGCACATATGCGTCCCTTACAGCGCGGCCTTGCTCTCCCGTGGAAGCCGGTTGTCTCAGGACTTCCAAGCCATCCTTCCTCTCCCGCAGGGAAACAAGGACAGTCTCTCGTGGTGGTTCAACCTGTCTCATCTTCTCCAGGGTGTTCCTTTGGAATCCCAAAATGGGTAATCGTCACGATGGATGCAAGTCTCTCTGGCTGGGGAGCGGTGTGTCAGATGAGTTCTGCACAACGAAAGTGGGACGCCAATCCCAAGCAACTTGGCCGATCATCGCTTGGAGACCAGAGCAGGGATCTGGCATTGAAAACGCTTCCTACCTCTCGTCCATCGTCGTGCAGTCCAAATACTCTCAGACAAGCGACCACTGTGGCCTACATCAATCGCCAAGGGGGCACGAGGAGCCGTCATGTCTCTCGGTAGACAGACAGGTTGATGGCATGGGAGGAGAACTCACCTCTCCCGCCTAGCGTCTTCCCACATCGCAGGCGTTGACAACATTCAAGCCGACTTTCTCAGCCGTCAACATCTAGATCCCAGAGAGTGGGAACTCTCAGAGGAGGCAGTGAATCTCCTGTTCCACAGATGGGGGACCCCATATCTGGACATAATGGCAACCTTCCTGGAATGCCAAGGCAGCTCGGTTCTTCAGTCGCAGAAGACAGTACAGCGCAGGTGGGGAGTGGATGCCTTAGTCCTCCCCTTGCCCCATCACATTCTCCTCTACATGTTTCCCCCTTGGCCTCTGGTGGGCAAGGTGCTCTGGAGAATAGAATCCCCACCAGGGCCAGGTAATTCTGGTGGCACCGGAACGGCCCCCGTCGTCTGTGGTTTGCAGGACTTGATCAACCTCGCAGTGGACGGCACCTCTTTGTCTGGGTCACCTTCCATGCTTGCTACATCAGGGTCCGGTATCTTTCGCCCAGGCCGATCGGCTTCTGTCTTGCGTCCTGGCTTTTGAGAGGCGCCAGCTGAGACGGCATGGATACCAGAGGCTGTTATCTCGACCCTCCTCAAGGCTATAAAGATGTCTACCTCCATCTCCTATATCAGGGTATGGAAATTTTTGAGAACTGGTGTGTCTCCATACCTGTGTCGCCATGGACCGCCTCTGTGGCTCAGATCCTATCTTTTCTTCAAACAGGGACTGGACAAGGTTCTGACCTACAACTCGCTGAGAGTGCAAGTCTTTGCCCTAGGCTCTCTACTTCATCAACGAGAGGGAACTTCCCTTTCCTCTCACCCGGATATCATCCGATTCCTCAGAGGGGTGAAGCACGTGAAACCCCCAGTCCACGCTCTTTATCCTTCATGGAATCTCAATCTCGTTCTCCGAATCTTGGTCGGACCACCCTTTGAACCCATGCGTTCCGCGACTCTGAAGGATATCACTCTCAAGACGGTTTTCCTGGTAGCTATCCTGTTCTTCCGCAGAATCTCGGAGCTTCAAGCACTCTCATGCAGAGAGCCCTCCTTCGTTTTATGGATTTGGGAGTTTCCTTGCACACTGTGCCTACTTTTCTGCCCAAGGGGTGGTTTCCGAATTCCACTTGAAATCAGAACGGGTAAAGTTTCCGTCCTTCTCAGAGGACGCATTGGCAGATCTACACAAGCTAGATGTCAAGCGTATCCTCATTCGCTATCTGTAAGTCAATAATGATTTTCTGCTTGTCGGACCATCTTTTGTTCTCATGCATGGTCCGAAGAAGGGGGCCAAGGCCGTCAAAACTACCATTGCTTGCTGACTGAAGGAGGCGATCTCGGTAGACTACATTGGAGCAGGTTGACAACTTCCGGCGGTGTCAAGCCCTCTCTTCGAGCTCAGGCTGCTTCCTGGGCGGAGATGCATCGTCTCGTTCCAGGAGATTTGTCGAGCGGCAACTTGGAAATCATTACATACCTTTGCTCGTCATTATCGTCTACACATACAGTCGCCTACTTTTGGCTCCTTTGGCTCTAGGGTCATTCGAGCAGGGCTTTCTGGGGCCCACCCTACGTAGGGAAGCTTTGGTACATCCCACTGTCTGGACTGATCCTGGTATGTACAGGGAAAGAAAATTATTCCTTACCTGCTAATTTTCGTTCCTGTAGTACCAAGGATCAGTCCAGATCGCCCTCCCTGACTGTTTATTGGGTTTGGGATTGCCTCTCTCCTCAAATTGTTCTTCAGTGCCTTTTTTCCTTTGGCTGGTTAATGGTTCATTCTGCAAGTTTGTTGTTTGACACTGTTTTGTGCCATTTGCACACTGTTATTTGTTACTTAATTCTATTGTTCTTGATCCATCCTGATTTTTCCTCTTTGCTTTGATATACTCCATACTGAGGATTAGTAGAGGGTGCACTACCTTATAAGGAAGCATCCTTCAAAGTTCTATCTGACTCCATCTGCTGGAAGGGGGAGATAACCCACTGTCTGGACTGATCCTTGGTACTACAGGAACGACAATTAGCAGGTAAGGAATAATTTTCTTATTCCAGCAGAGTCTATTGGATGCTCATTTCCATCATAGGCGGATAATGAGAGCAGATGGTAGCAGAAGTCTTTGTGAAGACAGCTTATAAGAATGGAAACATCTAAAGGCTGGCAAGATTTGAACATACTTGAAGAGCAGTCCTTAGATGGAGCAAGGGGTCCTTCCTGGTGGAAACTGAGCAGAAGAACCGTGCAAGCTTTCCAGAGGAGCCTGAAGGTGGTAATCATGGACCTCTGTCTGGCAGCGAAGACAACATCAGATGGGTGGATAAACAACAAGTCAAGATCTCCCAATCCGGATTCTAACAGCTGAAAAGCTGTGCAAAAGGCACCAGAAGGGTGGTGGTTTGCAAGCTATGGATTCAAAACAATTTGCCATGTTGAAATTAAGGTAATGAGGCACAACAAGATGATATCTTCAGGAAATCTGGAATGGAATTAGAAGCTGGAATTCCCACTTGTGCAAAGCAGAGTCGGGATTGTAGCTGTAATTAGTCCCATGACAAGCATCAAGCTGAGTGAAGCATTGACTGAATTGGAACCTGTGGGAATTATGAGCTTTGCAAGCAGGCCATGTCAGGGTTTAACACTAACTTCCCTTCTCCCTGGCCTTTGCACTGAATGAAGCAAACACTAGTGCTTAAACCTCTCTGCCTAAGGAGAGGATACCTGACTGTCACGTATTTCTCTAGCTTATAATTAACCCTGATTACCTGAAAGAAGGGCTAGTTGCCCCTAGTCAGATGCAGGACAAAGACAGGAGGTATAGGATTCAGCAGCCAATGAAATGATCCGTACACACCCCCTGAGCCAAGCCAATAGTGTAGTGACACGTCTGTATGCTATGGGGAGAGGAGCCAATGATGTGATGACACATTGTATGCTATTGAATGTATGCACAATAAAAAGGGGACCCACGGGAGTGGTCCGCCCCTTTTTAGCTAGGCCTAGGGTGCAGGCACCTCCTGCAGGTCATTCAAATCAAGGACCTGGAGTTACTGCAGAATTTTAATTCAAATAAGCGTACATTCCCAGAAGCTTGATGATGTTTGGTGAAGAAGCAGAACTTGGTAAGGGTGATGTGGAAACCTGAGCGCAGGTGCCTCCTGTAGATCATATGGAACCCAGGCTGAAACCCACATCTCTGTGAAACCAAACAGAGATGGTCTCTGAAACGAGTGCAGGTGCTTCCTGCTGATCGAAATGAGTTCCAGAACTGGACTGGCTTGAAGATGATCTGGATGCAGGTGCCTCCCAGGATGGTCATCTGGATGCGAAGTCCGGCGGGTGAGACTAGGCTTGAACCCAGAGATAGGAACTAGCGGACACAACAGGATCAGGACTGGAACATAGGATGTCAGGATCAAGACTCGGAACATGGAACTCGGAACTTGGAACTTGGATTCAAGAGGGTCCGGACCGGAACAAAGAACATCAGGGCATCTGGACATAGAACATCAAATACTTCTGGACTAGGAACAAGCGGACTCGGAACATCAGGACTTGGATGAGGAACATCTAGACTTCTGGACATCAGGACTTCTGGACGAGGAACATCAAGACTTGGAACATGTGACAATCTGTGAAGTTCTCAAAGAAGGGTCCAGCCGGAAGAGGACTCCAGTGACCGGAAACGGACGCCAGATCAATACGGATTTACTCCCAGGATGGTCTTCTGGAGGTGAGGTCCAGTGGCGAGACTGGCTTGAACCCGGAGCTAGGAACTAACAGATACATCAGGATTGAGAAGAACATGGAACACAAAGCCATCAAGACAGGAGCAGACCACGGAAGACCTTGACCGGAGAAGAGGAAACATGGACGACCATGGAATGCAATTCTAAGGCCCTGTGGGACTGAAGCAGAGCCCTTTTATAGGGCTGGACCAGGGAACACAGTGATGACATCATCAGGTGGGGCCGCAGGCTTTTCCGCCTCTGGCCCTTTAAATAAACTGAAGACGTGCGCGCCCGCACTTAGAGGGAGTCCGGGAAAGTAGAGATCTGTGGCGGCATCCTGCTGCGATGGAGAAGGCCAGGTTGGAGGTGGTTTCCATGCCGTGAAGATGAAGAGGTCAGCGGTGGCGGCTCCCTGCTGCTTAAGTGGATGACTGCAGCAGCAGCAGCCGTGAAGAGAGAATCCTGGTAGCGGCTCAGGGCCACAAAGGAGCAGTGTCAATGAAGGAGTTCGATTCTATGAACCCTTGAAGACTGCACCGCGGAGACGCTTCTCGTCTCATCATCCCCGCAGTGAAACGCACAGCCATCTTGATTCACTAACATTTGCAACGCAAACGGAACCTAATACGTAGTACGTACTGACGTACTCACGCACTAACATTTAGTGAAACGTAACTCCATTTTGGAATATAATTTGTATTGTATTAATACGAACGCCGCTGCAAATGTCTAACCTGTCAATTAGATGACGAAACAATAGTCTGATGATAAGCTACACCTCCTGAAGACCACGCTAGCTATTGCTTATTCAGCAGTTTGTAAATTGTTTGTTCAGCAAAACCAGAACGCATGTGTGAAAGATAAGAGCTGTAAAGTGTATAAAGGTTTGCTCCTAAGGGGGCGTGGCATGCAGTTGTACTAAGCCGTTGTCTTAGCTGCATCTTGCTGGCAATAAAAGTTTTTCTTTACGGATCAGTTGTCTGGGCCTCCTTACTGACTAAAAAGAGACGGTTACATTGGCGAGCCAGCCAGGAGGTACCGGAGACGCTATTTTAGCTCTCCAGAAGGTCCGGTAGTTTGGTGGCGGGCAGTCCCCCAGACTACCTGGTGAGTGGCCACCGCTGAGTTCAGCGATCAGGTTTCTGAGGGGACCGTTCCACAGAAATTCTGCTGGGACCTCTGGGTTGATGATTCGGGAAGAAGGCTTTCACGACGATCGGAAGACCCCTGCAGGCGAGTATTATGGGTACATGGAAATAAGTGAAGAATAGCTAGCTAAGGAAATAACCGGTCCATCCCCGGCGGACCGGGGGCTTGATCACACCCCACGCAGTGTGTTAGTAGGAACCCCGTTCCGAAGACCACGCGCATGAACAGGAAAAAGTACAAGTGAAGCATATGATAGTGGGAATAGGTTTCTTGTTGTGTGAAAGAGAGTGAATGGCCTCGCAGTTCTAGGCCGGGCTGACCGCGTCCTAGTCGGGGCGATTGTGACCCTTTTGTGTCTGACGGATACGGACCCCTTACCTATCCGTCTTCCCTTCCCTCCTTTGTCTGTGAATTCTATCCTGATGGGAGGGGGCGGCTCGACTCCATTAAAAGTCATGACGGAACACTATAGTGAAGTGTTCGATAGACATAAATGTACAAAGCCCGGAATGATTCAACGATGCACCCATAGGTGGCCCAGTTTGTGTGTAAATTGGCCTCCGGTAGGAACTTTCGATTTCCAAACGGCCACAAGGGTCCAGAAAATAGTCATACGAGAGGGAATCCGGGCTGCCCTGAGGATATACCGTACATAACCGCTTGGATTGCAGTTATTGAAAATCCTCCGACGTGGGCAAAAAAGCTAGTAGAGGGAGCCGCCCTGGTAATGATAACTCAAGTACGCAAGATGGAGGACCGGAAGTCCTCAATCCGGAAGAGAAGGGGAAAGGCGGCCATATTGGAACCTAAAGAGCATGCGTCATCTGCGGCGGCCATATTTGTAGTGCAAGGGAGTTCACGGACTCCAGAAAAAAAAATTAAACCCCTGCCGTCCGCAGCACTGCCCGACGCTGAAAATATCTTGCCGCCACCATATGCCCCTAGTTGTCCCCTCACATATCCTACGCCACCAACCCCAAGCCCCCAATGCGCAAGCTGATCCTAGATCGCACCGGCTCATGAAGAACAACCTGAAGCGGCAACCGCGAAGGTAGAAAGCGGCAGCGAGCCGTCCGTGGCCGACGGAACTCGCAGTAAAACCCAAGCCGCAGCAAGTTTGCAATTACCAATTAGAGAAACATCAACTGTAGTTCCTGTAGTTCCGACTGAAGAAAACGAACATCGCACTACGCAAACGATAAAATTATTTACTTACATACCTTTTACATCCAGCGATCTTTTCAATTGGAAACAGCTTGGGCCATCATACGCTGAAAAACCAGAACAGATGATAGACTTTTTACGGGGCATTTTTGCAGCCCACAATCCCAACTGGGCTGACGTTCGGCATCTAGCCTCCATTCTTTTTACCACTGAAGAACGCCGACAGATACAATTAAACATGGAAGAGGCAGCCCGATTAGGAGCCGGGTCAGATGGACGTCCCGAAGACGTAGTGAGAGACTTAGCCCCGACTGCAGATCCCAACTGGGATTTCCAGACCGCGGCAGGGCGGGAGCGATCACCGCCTATCAGACCGCGTTTCTTGAAGCTTTAAAGAAAGGAAAGCAGAAATTGTAAACATGGGAAAAATCCAAGACGTGCTGCAGAAGAAAGACGAGTCCCCTGGAAACTTTTTGGAGCGATTGATGGATACATATCGCCAATACAGCCCATTTGATCCAGAGGACCCAAGTATCAACCCATTATAGTGATGAGCTTCGTTGGGCAGTCCTACCCAGACATTCGCCGGAAGTTGCAAAACAGGAAGGGTTCGAGGGAATGAATATAGCCAATTAAAAGCCATGGCCGATAAAGTCTATGTAAACCGAGAACCGGATGGAGACAGGAAGGAAAAGAAAGAAACTAGAAAGTTAAGAGAAAGTGTCAGTTTGTTAGCCGCAGCGTTGGAAGAAACTAATTTCGGGAACCCGTCCAGCAATATCACGGGTATCCCGGACCCGAGGAAGGGCAGATCGCCCTCTAGAGGGCTGCCAAGAGGACGAGCTAATAGAGGAGGATCGTTTAGAGGCGGAAGAATGCCATTGGGAACCAATCAATGTGCATATTGTAAACAAGAAGGACATTGGAAGCTGAGTGTCCGGAGTCCCTGCAAGCAAAGCAGGAAGGAGATACTCCGTCCAAACTAAGGAACAGGATGGCAGATGACCGTAGGCGAAACTTCCGGCGAAGATAGTGAAGCATGACTAGACAGGGGAGCACTTCCCATTGACCCCCTGGTGGAAATAAAAGTTGGGGCTGAAACATTTAAGGATTGCTAGATACGGGGGCGCAAAGATCCGTGATGACCACAGCCATCACTACACCTACGTCGAAAAACATCTCCATAGTTGGAGCCTCTGGAAAACCACTAATCGCTCCCTTCCTCCAGAAACGGCAGGTTACAGTAGGAGGACAATTAGTGTCCCATCAATTCCTTTACGTGCCAGGGTGCCCAGTACCACTGATAGGGAGAGACCTCCTGTGTAAATTAAGAGCCACCCTGCAATTTGAACCCACCGGTGAAATCAAGGCATCCTTTGCCGATAATCCAGTCTCTCTCATTTGTCCACTCCAAGAGGAATGGAGGCTACATCTCCCCGTTGTCGAACAAATCACCCAACATCGATATGAAGTGAATACTCCTCTGAACGAACAACGAAGACAGCTAATGGATAGCGTGCCCAAAGTATGGTCCGAGCAAAATCCAGGAGGAGTAGCCATCGACGCCAACCCATATGGATAGAGATGAAACAGAATGCACAGGTGATCAATCAACCTCAATACCCCATTCCATATATGGCCAGGCAGGGAATCCAGATACATCTGCAAAGACTGTATGATTTGGGTATTCTCAGGCGAATCCGATCTGCTTGGAACACCCCTCTGCTGCCCGTAAAGAAACCCGGTTCTTCTGACTACCGACCTGTACAAGATTTACGGAAAGTGAACAATCAAGTAGCAGATCTAGTAGCCCTCGTACCAAATCCATACTCAATCTTGGCTCAAGTTTCCCCTACATCCAAGTGGTACAGTGTCATTGACCTCAAAGATGCTTTCTTCTCCGTTCCAGTAGCAGAAGAATGCCAGAAGATCTTTGCCTTCACATGGGAAAATGCACAAACTGGAATCAAGCAGCAGTACACATGGACTCGCTTGCCGCAAGGGTTAAGCACTCACCTACGATGTTGGGAGCAACTGGCAAAAGACTTGAAGATGTACCAAGTCACGTATGGGCCAGTCATACAGTATGTGGATGACCTTCTGTTGTTTCGTGAAACGTATCACGAATGTGCTATAGCCACACTCCACTTGTTAAAGACGTTGTACTCAAAAGGATACCGTGCAAGTAAAAAGAAGGCGCAAATTTGTGAATTGGAAGTAGAATACTTGGGATTCCAAATCCGGGAAGGTACCCGCTGTCTTGGAATATCCCGTACCAGTTCAATACGAGGTCAACCTGTACCCACTTGCAAGAAGAGCTCCGAGCGTTCCTTGGAGCTGCAGGATACTGTAGACTGTGGATTGCTAACTACGCTGTTATTGCCCAGTCCCTGTACGACAAGTTGCGGGGAAAGGAGGCAGAATCTCAGCCTTTTCAGTGGGAAACCCATGAACTGACAAGTTTACAACAACTAAAGATGCCTTGATTGAACCCCCTGCCTAGGGTTGCCAGATGTAATGAAACCATTCATCTATCGTCGATGAAAAGAAAGGATGGCCATTGGGGTATTGACTCAAACTCTAGGCCTCATGGGAACGACCTGTTGCATATCTGTCAAAAGGAATGGACAATGTTGCAAAAGGATGGCCAGGTTGTCTTCGAAGCATTGCGGCTGCATGCTTACTCATTCCAGAAGCAGTCAAATTAACTTTTGGTCAAACTCTGAACGTACCAACTCCTCACACCATTCAAGGATTGCTAGAAACGCATGGACCAAAATGGATGACTAACTCACGTCTTGTAAAATACCAAGCTTTGCTATGTGAAACGCCTGAAATTCAAATACAAGACAGTAAAAACTTGAACCCGGCCACTCTTATGCCGGCACCTGAACCAATCTCCCATGACTGTGAGGAAGTCATGACCACCATACATTCCAGTAGACCCGACCTGAGGGATCAACCTTGGCAGGGAGCGTGGACTCTATTTACTGATGGAAGTAGCCAAGTAATTGATGGAATTCGGGTCGCTGGTTATGCTGTCGTCTCTGAAGATGACATCATTGAAGCTACCCGGGACCTCAGCACAAAAAGCTGAACTAATCGCTCTCACTCGAGCTCTGCAATTGGCAGAAGGACAGACTGTGAATATTTATACAGATTCCAAATATGCTTTCCTCACCATCCAAGTACATGGAGCCCTATAGAAAGAGCGAGGATTCCTCACCCGCCGAAGGAAAGCAATTGGCCAATGCATCCGAAATACATCAATTGCTAGATGCCGTGTGGGCACCACAAAAGGTAGCTGTTATGCATTGTAAAGCCCACACAGGAAAATCAGATCCCGTGGCAAAAGGGAACCAATGGGCAGACAAAACAGCGAAAGAAGCAGCTCGTGCCCATATACCATACACCTCAGCTACAACCTATCCACTTCTACAATTCCCAACAGAAACTCCTACCTATTCAACGGAAGAGAATGAGTGGGCACAGACTGAGAAGTTCCACAACCGTGATGGCTGGTGGATACTGCAAGATAACAAAATATGGATACCTGAAGCATTAGCTTGGACTATTGTCAGGAAGCCCACAACAAACCCATCTTGGTCGAGACGCATTAATAAAACTGTTGGGAAAAACGTACTACATCAATAAAATCATACAATTAACAAGCATGCTATCAGTCAGTGTATCACATGTGCAAGAAATAATCCTAGAACCGGACCTGGTCCTATACCTGGACATATTCTGAGAGGGACTACACCATTTCAAGTTTGCCAATTGACTTTACTCACATGACTCCGTCTAAAGGATATAAAGCATGTTGGTGGCTGTCTGTACCTATACTGGATGGATCGAAGCCACACCGACACGAACTGAGACTGCTAAAGAAGTTGTGTCTCTGCTACTTCACCAAATCTTACCACGCTACGGATTACCAAGGCAGATAAACTCAGACAATGGACCAGCTTTCATCAGTGAAGTTATCCAACAACTGAGTCGATTCTGGGTATCAAATGGCATCTGCACTGCGCATGGCGACCACAAAGTAGTGGAGCTGTTGAACGAGCTATAGAACTTTGAAAAACTCAGATAGCTAAACAATGCCAAGAGACAAAGACCAAATGGCCAGATATCCTACCCTTAGCCTTGCTGCATGTACGGTGTAGTCCAAAAAGGTCCGGTCTTACCCCCATATGAAATGATGTATGCAAGACCTCCACCTCTTCCTTCTTTCCTGAATCACTGCAGATACAAGGGGAATTGTCCCTTAGCAACCAGCTCAAAGGGCTATACAACACAGTCATTGCCATCCAGAATTACACCTGTGACATTGAACCAATTGTCTTGCTAACCCCGACCCACCATTTCAAATTGGAAATTCTGTATGGGTGAAGGACTGGGATGAATCAGATTTCCTCAAACCACGATGGAAGGGTCCATACACAGTGCTATTAACTACTCCTACTGCTGTCAAGGTCTCTGGATGCCCTTCGTGGATTCACTGGACCCGCTTGAAACCTGCTGCCTCAGTTGGCAGGTCTCCAAGATAGGGGACAACAAGTTAAAGTTCACCCACTACAGACAGCAAATTAGTCCGGGGTAAATGACTTTGACTCTAGTACTTTGCCACAACAGTACTAACATATACATTTTTCTTCCTTTCAGAATCAATCAACTGAACTACTAACAAGGCAAAGCATAAGGTGCTTACTAAATCTCTCCTGCCATGAGAACAGTCTTCTACAAGTTATTCTACTGATCTCCTGCTCCTCAACTACTTCACTTATTTTACCACTAAGCAAAAATTGCTCAGAATGCATCAAATTAATCCGTACCACAACTCCAGATGGATTCCAGGTTGTCTCTACCATCATACACCAATCTCAGCCACCCACTTCTTGTGCAACGCAACCTGCATGCGCATTAAATACTACTCAAGGATATCAGTCTTTCCACCGGTGTCTAGAGGGTGACAAAGTCATTTGTCACACGCCAACAACTCCAAAGTACTACAACATCACCCTAACTGCTGGATTGCCAAAGAGCTATACTTCCACTATAATTCCCGAAGGCAAGGGAATCCTATATTACATCAACTCAACAAAAATCTCATGGGAAGTGGGTCAAGCGTTACCATCACCTTGACGCATGTGAAGCAATTGATAAACATCCAAATGCACTTCATTGCGGGTCTCAAGCCTGGAAAAACTCCTATGTTCATAACCACAAGTACCTTTGCCCGTACAACCGAGCCGCCAATCCATCCGGTTGGATACCGTGTCAGGGAGACCTGATTTTGTCGGGTTGGGCTCTAGTGTGTGACTACACAGGAGGAGGCTATCATGGCTGCCACGGCATTGGCAGATTGACGGCAGTAACTGGTAATATTGTGTCCATACAATGGCCCATACGAGGTGAAGGTTCCCCCTGGCAAGATACTTGGGGATTTGGCATCGACGGAACTGGAAAAGACCCAATGACCTACATCACGATCACCCAGCGTAGAGACAAGCCTCGCCCAGTTATTCATCAGACCACTGTGGTTGGTTACCAATCCTTCTTTGATGAAATATCCCACGCATCAGAAGAATTGAAGAAGCATGCCTTTTCAAATCAAGCAAAGAATATGTTTGTGAATCTGGCGGAGAACATAGCTCTCTCTCTCGAAGTTAAGAATTGTTTTGTCTGCGGAGGTACACACACAGGAGAGCAATGGCCGTGGGAAGCCAAGGAGTCTTCCAACCCGACCTCGATCACTTAAACACAACTATATCTTACAAACGAAAGACGCATCCATACGAGTGGGCTCTCCAAACAGATGTTATTGGCAGACAATGTATATCACGACAACATTCCCGAATCTACACCACTTCTGTTGGCAATTCACCATGTACAGGGGTCCTCACTGCAACTTAACCAAATTCACTTGGTGGCAAACGGAGAATTTGACTATGCCCACGACCTTGTGGACTGAATCAACCTTAAACAAAACATGGACTGCTGCTGGGGTGCCCACCACCCTCTTCGCTGCTCCAGATGGATACTACTTTGTTTGTGGCCGAAGAGCTTATGAGCAGTTACCACTCAACTGGTACGGCACCTGTTTCTTGGCCACCATTCGGCCAAGTTTTTTCCTCTTACCAATCACCGCTGGAGAAACCTTAGGTGTGCCTGTCTACAGTCCTATGAAGCCAAGCAAGCGTCGTAGAGCTACAAAAGTTTCTATTGGAGATTGGTCGGATCAGGAGTGGCCTCCTGAACGAATTGTACAATATTATGGCCCTGCTACTTGGGCTGAAGATGGTTCTTATGGATATAGAACTCCAATTTATATGTTAAACCGCATCATCCGACTGCAAGCAGTGTTGGAACTCCTGACCAATGATTCGGCCATGGCTCTCAATATCCTTGCCAAGCAGAACACAAAATTATCACAGCTGTATACCAAAACCGTTTGGCCTTAGACTACCTCCTAGCTCAAGAAGGAGGTGTGTGTGGGAAATTTAATCTCTCTAATTGTTGTTTACAGATTGATGATAAGAGTAAAGTCATCGAAGAGATCACTGATCGGATGATCCGTCTGGCCCACGTTCCTGTTCAGACATGGACCGGTGTCCTTGACTGGACGGGGTCCTTACCAAATTGGCTTACTTCAATTCCAGGACTGAAAGATATTCTTATCCCTCTGCTGTTTTTTATTTTATCTTGCATTTTATTCCCTCTTTGTTTACCTCTCATTTTCAGAAATCTACGATCCATGATTGAAACCATAGCTGATCGCAGAGCAGCTGCTCATGTCATGATGATCAATAAGTATGTGTCTATCTCCTCCTTCCCTACTTCTGAAGAATCATCCGATTCTGATGTCACATTTGATTCTGATGACGAAAATGATTACTTTGACACTAAACTGTAACTGATCCATTGGACCACATGGTTGCTAGGGTAAGCCGGGCTACAAAGGGGGGTGACACCAATAGGGTCCACCCGTCTCAAACCCGTGAAGGAACCAACGACCTGGCAACCTCTTAGGGTCCACCTTACACCTATTATGTATTAATTTTTGCTTCTCATTTCAGTTACTCAACTACTTGAATGATACTTCTACCTTTCAACAACGTTGAAGTATCAAAGGGGGGAATGAAGGAGTTCGATTCATGAACCCTTGAAGACTGCACCGCGGAGACGCTTCTCGTCTCATCATCCCCGCAGTGAAACGCACAGCCATCTTGATTCACTAACATTTGCAACGCAAACGGAACCTAATACGTAGTAACGTACTGACGTACTCACGCACTAACATTTAGTGAAACGTAACTCCATTTTGGAATTATAATTTGTATTGTATTAATACGAACGCCGCTGCAAATGTCTAACCTGTCAATTAGATGACGAAACAATAGTCTGATGATAAGCTACACCTCCTGAAGACCACGCTAGCTATTGCTTATTCAGCAGTTTGTAAATTGTTTGTTCAGCAAAACCAGAACGCATGTGTGAAAGATAAGAGCTGTAAAGTGTATAAAGGGTTGCTCCTAAGGGGGCGTGGCATGCAGTTGTACTAAGCCGTTGTCTTAGCTGCATCTTGCTGGCAATAAAAGTTTTTCTTTACGGATCAGTTGTCTGGGCCTCCTTACTGACTAAAAAGAGACGGTTACAGCGGCTCAGGGCCACAAAGGAGCGGTGTCTCGGCGGCAGCACTAAGGCTGTGAAGACAGTCAGTCCCGGTGGTTACCTGCCGCATACGACGGGGGTCTGGGGAGATGAAGGCCACATCAACAGGGGACCGGCAGCATCAGAGTGGTGAGTGGAGGGCCTGCTCGTGGGATGGGGTCCACGGGCAGGATTGTAACAGGAGGAGAAACAGCCTGAGATAGAGAGAAGTGTCATTGCCACCACCTTTGCAGGAGCTGAAACTGAAACCAGCATCGCTATCCTTGGTATAGGAGACGTGTGGGAGTTGTGGGTCAGGAATCAGTAGAGTCCATAAGTTTCAGGCTACTTCACAAATCTCCTACAATTTTTTGAAAGGTTGAATAAACATGTGGACAAAGATGAACTGGTAGATGTGGTGTATTTGGATTTTCAGAAGCTGTTTGACAAAATCCCGTATGAGAGACTTCTAAAAAAAACTAAAAAGTCATGGGATAGGAGGTGATGACCTATTGTGGATTGCAAGCTGGTTAAAAGACAGGAAACAGACAGTAGGATTAAATGGTCTGTTTTCACAGTGGATAAAGGTAAACAGTGGAGTGATTCAGGGATCTGTACTTGGACTGGCGCTTTTAATATATTTATAAATGATCTGGAAAGGAGTACGATGAGTGAGGTGATTAAATTTGCAGATAACAAAAAGTTATGCAGAGTAGTTAAATCTCAAGCAGATTTTAATAATTTGCAGGAGGACCTTGTGAGACTGGCAGATGAAATTTAATGAAAGAAGTGCAAAGTGATGCATATAGGGAAAAGTAACCCTTGCTGTAGTTACACACTGTTAAGTTCTAGGTGACAGTTGATACTACATTGGAATGTCAGCTCAGTGTGCTGTGGCAATCAAAAAAGCAAACAGAATGTTAGGAATTATTAATAAGGGAATGACAATCTTCTTAGTGTTTGGATAATTGCCAGGTTCTTGTGGCCTGGTTTGGCCTCTGTTGGAAACAGGATGCTGGGCTTGATGGACCCTTGGTCTGACCCAGCATGGCAACTTCTTATGTTCATGTGACAAATAAAACAATGGATATCATAACGCCTTTGTATCGCACCATGGTCAGACCACATCTTGAATATTGTGTGCAATTCTGGTCACCCCATTTGAAAAAAGATATAGTTGTACTGGAGAAAGTGCAGAGAAGGGTGACCAAAATGATAGGGGTCATGGAAAAGCTGCCCTATGAGGAAAGGCTAAGGAAGTTAGGGCTGTTCAGTTTGGAATAGAGATGATTGAGGGGGAATGTGATACAGGTCTACAAAATCATGAAACATGTTAATGTAAATTGGTTATTTAGTCTCTCAGATAAAAGAAGGACTAGGGGTGCACTCCATGAAGTTAGCAAGTAGCTCATTTAAAACAAATCAAAGAAAATTCTTTTTCACTCAGCACATATTTAAGCTCTGGAATTCATTGCCAGAGGATCTGGTGGTTACAGAGGTTAGTGTAACTTGGTTTAAAAAAAGATTTGGATAAGTTCCTAGAGTAAAAATCCATAACTGCTATTAATTTTAAACAATAGTAGCTTGAGATTTATTTAATGTTTGGGTACTTGCCAGGTACTTGTGACTTGGATTGGCAACTGTTGGAAACAGGATATTGGGCTTGATGGACCCTTGGTCTGACCAGTATAGCATTTCTTATGTTCTTATGTTCACAATTGATATTAGTGGATAAGCTGGAGTTGCCAGACTCAAGGAAAAGCTACAGGAAGGTCAAAGCTACTGCTGCGATGCCTCCTGAGATCATTACCACAAGGAAGAGAATTCCAATTTTTCTACTCCTGCTGCAGGATACCGGAAGATGACATCAGCATTAGTGTCCTTGGTATGAGAAACATCTGGGAGTTGTGGTCAGAGCTCAGGACAGTACAGGAGGTGAAGCAACTAGCAGCTGATGCTAGGAAACAAGGCTGGAAGTAGCAGACTTTCATAGCTCATCTTGCCACAATACTTTTCAAACCAAAGATAGCACATTGGGCCACAAAGATTAACAGGAATTCTTTCTGGAACTGTGTTTAATTCAATGGGCCAAGTATTTGCAGTGCTGCTTTTTACAGATAGGGTTGATAACAGTTTGAATCCTTAGTGTTACTGCTTGTTTGCTATATAGAGTTTGAGTGTCTTTTTGCAGGGTTTTGTCTTACTGCACAATAGGGTAGATTTCAAAAGGGTTTTCGTGCGTGGCCGGGCCTTGTGTGCGCCGGGCAAATTTTCAAAGGGGCCCAGCCAGGCATGTAAACACCTTTCCATGAATAAGTGCTGGGCTTCTTCACCTCCCTGCCTATTCTGGACAGGGAGGTGAAGAGCTGAAGTTAAGTTATAAAACAAAGAAAAAACCCCAAAACCGGTTAGGGTTTAGGGGGTGGAGGAGAGGAGAGGGGAAGAGGGAGGGAATTTAGGTAGGGGGAGGGGAATTGGGGAAGGCGTCGAATGCATCCACTGTGCGAAAATTGCGTGTATTTTTGAAAATCTACCCCAATGTGTCTGGCACTGGCAGTTGGAAAGTGTGGATGTTGCTGTTAATGAAGTGACAAAAGAATTTTGACTTTCTTTTTTCATGGTGAGTTTTAAGGGAAAACATTTCAAGGTCCCATAGTTGAGGGAATTCTATGGAGGTGGAGTGTGTTACAGAACTGGAGGTGCAGAATTTATATTGAGATTCTGTCCCTTCCTGTAATAGATCCAGACTTCGCTCTCAGTCTCTAGAAGAATTAGTTGATTGTAAACTATCAAATAATTTTTATTAATAGTTTTTCCTTGAAGGTTGAAATTGGCCACCTTTTTAAAATTGTACAGAGGCCCTTGGGACTTTTATAGCCAATTTATAAGACAGGAAAGCCATGCTATAGAGGTGGGCATGATGTGAGGAAATGCCTCTTTAGCTTGCCCCCTTTACACTTAGCTTCACCCCCGTTGCATCCAAATACTTCTGTCAAAAGACCGCACTGTCTGTATTCTTTGTACTTGGTGAGGGGGTGTACATGTATGGTTGTGATCACTACTAATAATAGTATATGAGATTCTTATTCAATACCAGCAGCGCTTTCTGCAGCCATGTTCTCCTTCTCAGTTCTGTTTACTCTGTAAATCAGATAGAAAAAACAGTTTCACTAATTGAAAGATGAATTTTCTAACAATGCATGTATCAAAATTAGCTCTTGTGTGCATAAAATAGCACATATGCAATTACATATTTTCAAAAACTGCAACATACCACTCATTAATTGGGGTTCTGTACATGTAAAAAGGGGTTTGCTAAGGGCATTTCCAGGGTGGGACCAACATTTACGTGAATAAGTTGCTATTTTAAAAACCTTCCAAAGTGACAAAGCATAAGTCTTTTACTTGTGTGCATGCCATTTACCGTATTTTTCGCTCCATAAGACGCACCTGACCATAAGGACGCACCTAGGATTCAGAGGGGTAAAATTAAAAAAAAAAAATTGTGCCTAACCGGCTCTGCGTCTGGGCGTCTTATGGAGCAAATTAGGGAGTGCATAGCTTTTTTTTTCCCTCCCCATTTTTGTTTTCGGGTCTGGGGAGGGCCATTTCGGTCCACTCCCCAGATCAGAAAACTTTTCTTTCTCTGGGATCCCCTCCCCCCCCCAAAAAAAAACCCCATCCCAACCCTTTAAATTAACAACCCCCACCTCCTGACTCCCCCAAGACCTGCCGACTTAATTTACCGCAACCCCCCACCCTCCTGGACTCCCCCCAAGACCTGCCGACTTCATTTACCGCAACCCCCCACCCTCTTGACTCCCCCAAGACCTGCCGACTTTAATTTACACACAACCCCCACCCTCCTGACCCCCCCAAGACCTGCCGACTTAATTTACCGCAACCCCCCCCCCTCCTGACCCCCCCAAGACCTGCCGACTTAATTTACCGCAACCCCCCACCCTCCTGACCCCCCCCAAGACCTGCCGACTTAATTTACCGCACCCCCCCACCCTCCTGACCCCCCCAAGACCTGCCGACTTAATTTACCGCAACCCCCCATCCTCCTGACACCCCCCAAGACCTGCCGACTTAATTTACCCAAACCCCCCACCCTCCTGACCCCACCAAGACCTGCCAAACGTCCCTGGTGGTCCAGCGGGGGTCCAGGAGTGGTCCGGGGAACGATCTCCAGGGCGTGGGCCGTCGGCTTGCCAGTAATCAAAATGGCGCCGACGGCCCTTTGCCCTCACTATGTCACTGGACTGACCGCTGGATTGGTCGGGTCTCAGTGACATAGTGAGGGCAAAGGGCCGTCGGCGCCATTTTGATTTTTATATTCGCTCCATAAGACACACATACATTTTCCCCCCCCTTTTGGGGGAAAAAAGTTGCGTCTTATGGAGCGAAAAAATACGGTAGTCCTGCTCAATATCTGGTTTTAAGTGACTGAAAACATTTTTAAAAGTTAAAAAATGACTAGGTAAAGTGTATGGGTAAAATGGGAGGACTTCAGGCTGAAGAGCCAGGAAAGTCTTTATGAGCTGCAGATATTCTGGCTGAACTGGTAAACTAATTGATACAACTGGATATTTCATTGCCAAGCGCATATTGTAAATCCCCTGACGTATGTGTGAAAGCTGACTTACCGGGGGGGGGGGGGGGGGATAAAACATCGAATTAAACATAAGTAAATCTACTTGCATATCCTTTTTAAAATCTGAAGTACAAATGTAGGGTATATCATTTCCTCATGCTTATTCGCCTAGGGGCAGATTTTAAAAGCCCTGTGCGCCGGCTTGGCTATGTTGCATAGGCCGCTGGCGCGCGCAAAGCCCCATGACAGGCGTAAGTCCCGGGGGCTTTGCTTGGGGGGCGTGTCAGGGCAAGCACGGCATTCGGGGGTGTTCCAGGGGCGGGGATGGGGGCGTGGCGCCAGCCCGGGGGCATTCTGGGGGCATGGACGAGGCCTCCAAACCAGCCCCAGGCCAGGGAATGGCGCTCCAGCAGCCTGCCGGCGCGCGCAAAGTTACACCTGCCGAGGCAGGCGTAACTTTCTTAACAAAGGTAGGGGAGGATTTAGTTAGGGCT
This sequence comes from Rhinatrema bivittatum, assembly GCF_901001135.1. Classification (NCBI taxonomy): domain Eukaryota; kingdom Metazoa; phylum Chordata; class Amphibia; order Gymnophiona; family Rhinatrematidae; genus Rhinatrema; species Rhinatrema bivittatum. Next base: position 78,899 of record NW_021820912.1, on the reverse strand, counting down.
GGGGAGTGGGTTAGGTAGGGGAAGGGAGGGGAAGGTAGGAGGGGGGCCAGAAAAAAAGTTCCCTCTGAGGCTGCTCCGATTTCGGAGCGGCCTCGTAGGGAACGGAGGCTGGCTGCTCGGCTCGCCGCACGCAGGTTGCACAATTGTGCACCCTCCTGCGCGCGCCGACCCTGGATTTTATAACATGCACACGGCAGCGCGCATGTTATAAAATTGGGCGTAGATTTGTTCGCGCCGGGTTGTGTGAACAAATCTACGCCCGCCATAACTTTAAAAATCTACCCCCTAATGTCCAACTTATCCGGCTAAGTAGTCGATTTGATGCTTCTTAGACTCATGAATTTGAACGTATCCGGTATAAAGAGCTCGGTATCAGTGGGCCCTTAGTGCTGTGACATGGTTGGTGCCACCTAGCAGGCTCACCCACTAAGCTCATGTTGACAGCTGTTGGACAGGCTAGAGCTTCACTTATATCAGCCACCTCTCCCACAGGTTGGGCTCTGGTGACCTGCAGTACTTAGTTGGGTTCCTAGGGAGGTCTGGAAGACAAGCGTTCAAAGACTGACTGATATCAAGACTGGCAGCAGACAGGAAATACCAGGAATAGGTCATAGGTCACGTAAGGCAGCAGATAAGAGAAACCAGAGGCAGGCCAGAGGTTGAGGCAGGCAGCAGACAAATGAAGTCAGATCCAAGAAGGGAGGTCAAGTCCAGGCGGCAATCAAGGAGGGTCAAGGTCAGATGCTGAAGTCAGAATCTGGGAGAGCAAACCAAGAGATAGAAAAGGAGAGATAGAAGAAGACCAGAACAAGACATAGGCACAGATGAGGCAAGGCAAGCGTAGTCAGGAACACAGATTAAGGCAGGAAGGTAGGAACACAGAAACTGGAACACAGGAATGCAGGAACAAAGAACGCAGGAAAAGCAAACACACACTGATGGCTCAAGGCATGGCATGAGACCTGTTGCTGAGGTGTTGGTGGCTCCCCCAAAGGAAGAGTCACCTCTGTATTACTCCATGGTGAGACCGCACCTTGAGTACTATGTAGAATTCTGGACCCTGCATCTAAAAAATGATATAGTTGTACTGGAGAAGATATAGAGAAGGGCAACCAAAATGATAAAGGAGATGGAATGGCTCCCCTATGAGGAAAGGCTAAAGAGGTTAGGGCTGTTCAGCTTGGAGAACAGATGGCTCAGAGTGGATATGATAGAGGTCTATAAAATCATGAGAGGTCTAGAACAGGTGAATCGGTTGTTTACTCTTGGAGTACCAGCACGCTTATGTTATAAACTCTAATGGCCGCGTGCCAGATTTTAAAATATGCACACACATGTGCAGGCGGCGCATGAAGGGGTGGCATATTTTCTCTAAATACGCACACACGGGCATGCTGATTTTATAACATGTGCGGGCTGATGCTCAGCCAAACCAACTGCCCTGGCTGAAGTTGGGGTACAGGACGGTGGTTTTTATCAGTTTTTTCTTGGAACATTTTTCCATTAGCTAATGGGTTCTCTGCCAGAGTTCTTGCAATTCGTGGCCCATTATTTTGGCTGCTGGATAGTTCACCAAGACTGGAATGGGCAATGGTGTATGGAGATGGTGGCTGAATGAATACCATATAGAAGGGTGAGGACCAAGTCGTTGGTTCATGTAAGTAAAGGGACTTGTTCTCCTGCTCAGTTTGCCTCTAAGTGTGGGGTGGTACATCAACGTAAAATTAAGGATGATGTCAAATTTCTTGCACAAACTTTTCCAGAATTTGGCCGTGAATTGTACACCCCAGTCAAAGAGGATGTGGTTAAGGCTGTGCAATCTGAAAATGTGTTAAACATAGAGATTAGCCAACTTCTTCACAGAAAGGAACCTAGGAAGGGTTAAAAAATGAGCCATTTTCGAGGAAACTATCCACCACCACCCAGATTATGGTATTGCCACTAGAAAGGGGAAGGTCCATCACAAAGTCAGTGGCCAAATGGGGTCCAGCTGTTACGATTCTGCTTATGGTCAGGCCCATGCGCAGCCTCTCACCTTTTCTTGCTGCCAGCTTGCCTGCTCTCCTGCGCTCTATGGCGGTCAGAGCCACCTTCATCCAGCCTGTGCGGCCTGGAGGCCGCTGACGCCGTCATTCTGCCTTTGCGGCCTGGATGCCACCCGCGTCCTTCTTCTGCATGGCAGGCCTTGCCGCTGTGCTTCCATATGCTGAGAGGCTGCCAATGTCTTCACTATGCTGCAGGGCCACCATGATTCCTTCTGCGGCAGGGAGCCGCTCTCACCGGGACCTGCTATCTGGTGCGGCCACCGACACTGCCGTGTGCCATGCAGCCTGAGAAACCGCCATCATGGGACCTTCTCTCAGCAGGGAATGGTGCCATTGTTGCTCCTCTTCCGTGGCCTGGAGGCCACCCTGGAGCTCCTCTTCCTGGGGCAGGAAGCTCCATCTTCTTCCCTTCTTGCGGCAAGGAGCCACTGACGCTAGGGCCTGCTCCATCTCTCACGGCATGGACGCCGCTCTCCAAGGTTCTTCCTCCTTAGGTGCGTGGCCAGGCCTCCTTCAGCCTCTTAAGGGTGCCAATGGTGGGAGTGGCCCTGCAGCCCCAACTGATGACCTCATTCGGGTGTTTCCTTTGCAGCCCTACAAAAGGGCTTTGCCTTCAGTTCTTCGTTGCTTTCACAAGGAGCTAGTCCTCCCTAGGACTCCTCATCATGTCAGCTTCTCCTAGGCACTCTGTTCTTCCGGGAATTCCCTTGTCTTCATCTGTGGTTCCTGCTCCTTCGCCTTCATCTTCTTTTCATGTCCTGGTCTCTCGTCGGAACCCATGTCCATCTCTTCTGATATCTTTGTCGTCCGACCTTCCTGATGTCCTCACCTTCACATCTTCCTGAAGTCCTGCCTTCTGAGTGTCCTGTCTCTCCTGAAGCCCCATTGTCCAGTTGTTCTGCCTCTCGGTGCCTCCTCGATGCTCTAGGTTGAGTGATCTGGGGGTCCAAAGTCCAGATGTCCAGATGTTCCAGAAGTCTTGTTCTTCAGTTCTCTCGACACCTCAGTAATGCTCTTGACTGAGCTGTCTTGGGGATGAAGTCCTGATGTCCTGAAATTCCAGACGTCCTCATGTCCAATGTCCTCATCTTCAGATTCTCCTGATGTCCTCGTCTTCAGGACCCTTCGCTTTCAAGCGTTGTGAGACCTTTCAGCTCCTTTTCAGGGAAGCCTTTCTTCTCGGATGTGCTGGTTCCGGATATTACCTCCTAGTGGGCTGCCGCCCTCTGTCCAGCTTCGAGATGACCTTTGAATGCTCCTTCCTCGCTGGGTCTGAAGTTTCATCATCTCCTGGTTGGCCTGTCAGGTGTGTCGATCACGCTGGGTCACCGACGCTCTGTCCGGATTGGTTGCTGCTACAAGGCATGGCCAGATTCCTATTCATACTGACTTTTAAATCTTCTGATGTGTTTCCAACTCATCAAGTGTCTTCATCAATGTTCCTGATGTTTTTTTTCTTCAGCCTTTCCTCAGCCTTGTAAAGTGCCTTTCTCTCCAAGTATCGTCTGATTATATCTTCAAGTATCGTTGTTTGACCTTGTCTTCAGTTTTCAAGTCTTGTCCAAGTCTTCGAGTTCCTGTCTTGATCCAAGTTCCAGTACCATAGCCTGTCCTCTACCTCTGTCCATCCTGACGCATTTGCCGTTCCCATACAGCAGGTTTGAAAGGGCTGCCGAGTGGCTGGAGGGCTACCCCAGAAACCAGCATTGCGTTATTGGGTCTCTTCTGATGCGTCAGGTTCGGCGGAGGTCAAAGACCCTGGTCTTCAGCCTGTCCGCCTATGCTTGGACTCGTCTCACCTGGCTCGGCGCTTCTACGGAGCTCTCTGCAGTCGCACCGTGGTCCAAGGGCACACAACTCTCCCTGGAATCGGGACCGCTCCCTAGCGCTCCCGCAATACCAGTGTTCTTTGGGGACTGTAACAACTCCCACATTCAAGCTCGGGAGCTCTTGTTCATGGCACAGAAAGGCATATATGATATATATAATATATATAAGGCAAATATGACATAAAGCGTACTGCTTTATATCATATTTCATCCTGAGTCACCAATAATAGTGGTGGAAGATTAGCTCCAGGATCCTGGTGATGCCAGGATGGCCTGCCAACCGAGAGCCCTGAGCCTAGCCCAGTACTTTCTCGCGGAGCTCTTGAGCGACTAATGTCTTTCCTGGGGGACTAGCACTGCAGCCATTACTATGAGCCTCACTGAGTCAGAGAATTTCAGTGTCAAAGGAATGGGACAGGGTATCGGCCCGCTAGTTTTTCTCTGCTGTGTGATAACGTAACTCAAAATTGAATCTGTTGAAAATCAAGGACCAGCGGACTTGCCATGGATTCAGTTATTGAGCTTGTGACAAGTATTACAGATTCTTGTGGTCTGTTTAGATGGTCATGTAGAGATGATGCACTCAAAGTCATCAAAGTACTTGCTTAATATGTTCTCGATGTTGGTCCAAAGTTTTGGAAAAGACAAGGTTGTCAAAAAGATACAGATCACATGGAAGTAGAGAAGGTCACATAAAATTTCAATAACCATGATCTGGAAGACAATGTGGGCTCTTCACAACCTGAATAACATCACTAAATACTGGTAATGCCCATCTCTGATATTAAAAGTTATCTTCCACTCGTCAACTTTTCTGATTCTGATTAAATTATATGCCCCACAGAGGTCAAGCTTGGTGAATGTCTGCGCCCTCCTAAGGCAGTTGAAAAGTTCTGTGATGAGCAGCAAGGGATAACAATCTCTTTGATTATGACATTGAGTCCTCAATAGTTGATGCAAGGGGGAGTGATCCATCTTTCTTTCCCACAAAGAAAGGCCCTGCTCAGCAGGGGAGGAAGACAGGAGAATGAAATCCCTCTCAAGAGATTTTTGGATATACTTTGACATTGCCTTAGTTTTCAGGGTGGAGAGAGGGTAAACCCTTCCCTTGCAGGGCCTCTTCCATGGAAGGAGATCAACGGGGCAGTCAAAGTAGTGCTGTGGCAGGAGTGTTTCAGCTTTGCCACTTTCTGAAGAAATCCACATATGCAGAGTATGGCGACAGTAGGCCAGGAAATGTTGAGATTACTTACCTGATAATCTCCTTTTCCTTAGTGTATGCAGATGGACTCAAAACAAGGGGGTATAGTGTGCTCGTGCTAGCAGTTGGAGACGGATCTGACGACAGCACGGGTACATATACCCCCACAGGAAGTGCAGCAATTCAGTAATCTTCCTTGCAAAAGCTTTATGGATATATGTGTGACTGACCGATCGATTAAATGAACAGGATTACCCTGACCAATTGATAGTAGCTGGAGACCTCCAGTGTTCTCAACCGGAAGGCGTCGACACCCGGCAGGGTGGACGCCTCCTATATAAGAAAAACATGGCTTACCGTGAGTCGGCGAATCCCCATGTATACCGGCAGCCGGGCGGGATGCTGAGTCCATCTGCATACACTAAGGAAAAGGAGATTATCCGGTAAGTAATCTCAACATTTCCTAGCATGTAGCAGATGGACTCAAAACAAGTGGGATGTACAAAAGCTACTCCCGGACTGGGCGGGAGGCTGCCCGAGGTCCATTCAGGATAGCCCTTGCGAATGCTGTGTCCTCCCTGGCCTGGACATCCAGACGGTAGAATTTGGAGAAGGTATGGAGGGAGGACCACGTCGCCGCTTTGCAGATCTCCGCAGGCGACAGCATCCTGGTTTCTGCCCAAGAGGCCGCTTGCGCTCTGGTAGAGTGAGCCTTGACCCGTAGAGGTGGTGGCTTTCCCGCTTCTACGTAGGCCGCCTTGATAACTTCTTTGATCCAGCGGGCGATGATTGCCCGTGAGGCCGCTTCCCCTTGCTTCTTCCCGCTGTGAAGGACAAACAGGTGGTCCGTCTTTCGTACTGCTTCTGACATGTCCAGGTATCTGGACAGCAGCCTGCCAATGTCTAGATGGCGTAGTATTCGACCTTCTTCCGACTTCTTCAAACCTTCCGTGGTAGCCAAGGATATGGTTTGGTTGAGGTGGAAGTGTGAGACTACTTTGGGTAAGAAGGAAGGAACTGTGCGAATATGGATAGCCTCTGGAGTGATTCTGAGAAACGGATCCCGACAGGACAGTGCTTGTAGCTCCGAGATGCGGCGTGCTGAGCATAGAGCCAGCAGGAATACCATCTTCAAGGTTAACAAACGGAGGGACAGGCCTCGAAGGGGCCTGAAGGTGGGTCCCGCTAAAAATTCCAAAACTAGGTTCAGGTTCCACAGGGGCACTGGCCACTTCAGTGGCGGGCGAATGTGTTTGACTCCTTTCAGGAAACGTGAAACGTCTGGGTGTGTGGCGATGCTGTTGCCATCACTCCTGGGACCATAGCAGGATAGCGCTGCCACTTGAACTTTGATGGAACTGAGGGAGAGACCCTTCTGAAGTCCATCTTGCAGGAAATCCAAAATGATAGGGATCTTAGCGGCATGTGGATTGGTGCCGTGAGTTTCGCACCAGGCTTCAAATACTCTCCAGATCCTTATATATGTTAGTGATGTGGAGAACTTGCGTGCTCGGAGGAGGGTATCTATTACCGGCCCCGAGTATCCTCTTTTCTTCAGTCTAGCCCTCTCAAGGGCCAGACCATAAGAGAGAATTGAGCTGGATCCTCGTGGAGGATGGGACCTTGCCGCAGCAGGTCCCTGTGTGGAGGCAGGGGAAGTGGATTCCCTGCCTGTAGTCTTCTCATGTCTGTGTACCAGGGTCTTCTTGGCCAGTCCGGGGCCACTAGAAGAACTAGGCCTCTGTGCCGCTGAATCTTGTGTATGATGGCGCCCACCAGGGGCCATGGAGGAAAGGCATATAGCAGGATCCCCTGAGGCCATGGCTGTACCAGGGCATCGATCCCCTGGGATAGAGGATCCCGCCTGCGGCTGAAATATCTGGGAACTTGCGCGTTGGACCTGTCCGCTAGTAGGTCCATGCCCGGCGTCCCCCACTGATCCACAATTATCTGGAAAGCTGTGGGCGACAGCTGCCATTCCCCTGGATTTAGGCTTTCTCTGCTGAGGAAGTCTGCCATGGTGTTGTCCTTCCCGGCGATGTGGACGGCGGAGATGTCCTGGAGATTCGCTTCCACCCAAGTCATCAGGGGGGCTATTTCTACCTGTTGGCTTCTGGTTCCGCCCTGTCGGTTGATGTAATCCACCGTGGTGGCGTTGTCTGACATCACTCTGACCGCTCTGTTGCGAAGTCTGTGGGCAAATCGCAGGCACACTAGCCTGACTGCCCGTGCCTCTAGTCGGTTGATGTTCCACCCCGACTCTTCTCTGTTCCACCGCCCTTGGGCGGTGAGTTCCTCGCAATGCGCTTCCCAGCCGTTCAGGCTGGCATCTGTCGTGAGCAGGGTCCAGGTTGGGGAGGACATTCTTGACCCCTGGCTCATGTGACCGGACTCCAACCACCACCATATCTGATTCCGCACTCTGGCTGGTAGAGGTAGGTGTGTGGTGTAGTTCTGTGATCGTGGGCTCCACCGAGATAGGAGGGCGCATTGTAATGGTCTCATATGAGCCCGCGCCCATGGTATCACCTCCAGAGTGGATGCCATAAGGCCGAGGACCTGTAAGTAATCCCAAGCTGTGGGCCGGGTGGCGCTCAGCAGGGCTTGCAGATGATTCCGGAGCTTTGATCTTCTCTTGGAGGTCAGGCTGACCCTGTCTTCCTGGGTGTCGAATCGGACTCCTAGGTATTCCAGCGACTGAGAAGGCTGTAGAGAACTCTTGTTCAAGTTTACAACCCATCCTAGGCTTTCCAGAAGAGCTATAACTCTGTTGGTTGACTGGCGGCTCTCCTCTGGTGACTTCGCCCGGATCAGCCAATCGTCCAGGTAGGGACGGACGAGGATTCCCTCCTTCCTGAGGGACGCTGCCACTACTACTATGACCTTGGTAAAGGTCCGCGGCGCAGTGGCTAACCCGAAGGGTAAAGCTCGGAACTGAAATTGTTGGTCCAGGACCTTGAAGTGTAAATAGCGCTGATGATCCCGATGGATTGGGATATGCAGGCAGGCTTCCGACAGATCTAGGGATGTAAGAAACTCCCCTGGCTGTACTGAATTTTTTGACAGACCGCAGAGTTTCCATGCGAAAGCTGGGGACCCGTAGGTATCGGTTGACTGACTTGAGGTCCAGGACAGGCCGGAAAGTGCCTACCTTCTTGGGCACGATGAAATAAATGGAATAATGCCCAGAATTCATCTCTCTTGCAGGCACTGGGATTATGGCCTTTAGGGACAGGAGCCTCCGTAAAGTAAAAGTCAGGAAACAGAGAGTAGGATTAAATGGGCAATTTTCTCAGTGGAAGGGAGTGGACAGTGGAGTGCCTCAGGGATCTGTATTGGGACCCTTACTGTTCAATATATTTATAAATGATCTGGAAAGAAATACGACGAGTGAGATAATCAAATTTGCAGATGACACAAAATTGTTCAGAGTAGTTAAATCACAAGCAGATTGTGATAAATTGCAGGAAGACCTTGTGAGACTGGAAAATTGGGCATCCAAATGGCAGATGAAATTTAATGTGGATAAGTGCAAGGTGATGCATATAGGGAAAAATAACCCATGCTATAATTACATGATGTTGGGTTCCATATTAGGTGCTACAACCCAAGAAAGAGATCTAGGGGTCATAGTGGATAACACATTGAAATCGTCGGTTCAGTGTGCTGCGGCAGTCAAAAAAGCAAACAGAATGTTGGGAATTATTAGAAAAGGAATGATGAATAAAACGGAAAATGTCAAAATGCCTCTGTATCGCTCCATGGTGAGACCGCACCTTGAATACTGTGTACAATTCTGGTCGCCGCATCTCAAAAAAGATATAATTGCGATGGAGAAGGTACAGAGAAGGGCTACCAAAATGATAAGGGGAATGGAACAACTCCCCTATGAGGAAAGACTAAAGAGGTTAGGACTTTTCAGCTTGGAGAAGAGACGATTGAGGGGGGATATGATAGAGGTGTTTAAAATCATGAGAGGTCTAGAACGGGTAGATGTGAATCGGTTATTTACTCTTTCGGATAGTAGAAAGACTAGGGGACACTCCATGAAGTTAGCATGGGGCACATTTAAAACTAATCGGAGAAAGTTCTTTTTTACTCAACGCACAATTAAACTCTGGAATTTGTTGCCAGAGAATGTGGTTCGTGCAGTTAGTATAGCTGTGTTTAAAAAGGATTGGATAAGTTCTTGGAGGAGAAGTCCATTACCTGCTATTAAGTTCACTTAGAGAATAGCCACTGCCATTAGCAATGGTTACATGGAATAGACTTAGTTTTTGGGTACTTGCCAGGTTCTTATGGCCTGGATTGGCCACTGTTGGAAACAGGATGCTGGGCTTGATGGACCCTTGGTCTAACCCAGTATGGTATTTTCTTATGTTCTTAACTTCTAGGGCCGTCCTCTTGATGGGCAAACAAGGAGATTCCACAAACCTGTCTGGCGGAAGCCGAAGAAAATCCAGGTAATACCCTTCTCGGATGATGGCGAGGACCCACTGATCCGAGGTAATCTCGACCCACCTGCGGCAGAAGAGGGTTAGCCTGCCCCCTATGGCTGCTACCTCCGGATGGGTCGGCTGATTGTCATTGTGGGGTACGGCCGGTATCTGAACCCGAGCCGGTTCCCCTCTTGTTGTGCTTAGCCCGAAAGGACTGGATCATGGCCTGCGAATGAGGTGCTTGGTAGCGAGTCCTGTAAGGGTTGAAGCGCTGAGAGGTTCTACCTCTGGATGGTCTAGGAAAGGGGCGCTGGTTCCTCCTTGACCGGTCTTCTGGTAGACGGGGTAAGGGAGAGGCACCCCACTTATTGGCCAGTTTCTCAAGGTCGCTGCCGAACAGGAGGGATCCCTCAAAGGGCATTCTCGTGAGGCATGTCTTGGAGGAGGAGTCGGCCGACCAATTACGTAGCCAGAGCTTTCTCCTGGCTGCCACTGAGGATGACACTCCCTTGGCTGCCGTACGGACTAAGTCGGAGGCCGCATCAGTGAGGAACGAGAGAGCTGATTCCATTTCTTCTCCCGGGGTGTTGTTCCTAGCCTGTGATAAACAGGAAAGTGTCACCACGGTGCAGCAGGTTGCAATTCGTAGGGACATGGCTGCCACCTCAAAGGCTTGTTTCAGAATGGTGTCCATGCGCCGGTCATGTTATCCCTGAGGGCCGTCCCCCCCTCCACCGGAATGGTGGTGCGCTTCACAATTGCGCTAACTATGGCGTCTACCTGGGGGCATGCCAGCTTCTCCTTGGTTGCCGGGTCTAAGGGGTACATGCCAGCCAAGGCCCGACCCCCTTTGAATGAGGCCTCCGGCATATTCCATTCCAGATCAATTAGCTGCTGAGCTGCTTGTAGGAGGGGAAAATGGTGAGACGTTTGGCGCAGGCCCTCTAACAGGGGATTCATTCTAGGTTCCCCTGGGGCGTCATGTCCCGGGATAGCCAGCTCCGACAGGCATTGAGAGATCAGGCTCGGGAGATCCCCTTTCAGAAAGAAGCGCCTCATGGTCCGATACGGTTCAATCCCCGAGGGAAGTTCTCCCTCCTCGGGGGACTCGTCGTCTTCCTCAGGGTAATCTAAATCCCCATAAGTGGGGGTTCCTGGTGGCGAGTGGCCGTGCCTAGGCCTTGAGGGTCATCCGGTACGTATGGACCCGCTCGGGGAGCAGCCTGCATTGTGACAAATGCATGAATCCCCTTGAATAATTCCACCCATGAGAGCGAAGCAGGATCTGGTCTGAGGGGTACCAGGTCTCTTGGGTTCCCTGGCTGCTCACCGCTGCCTGCTAGGTCCGGGGTGTTCCCTGAGGAACTGGCAAGTATGCTGGTCTGCGACCGGTCCTGGCCTGGAACTCCCAGGGCCTCTTCACATTGGGCACATAGGGAGTCTGCTTCCTCGCCCTGTGTGGCTCTGAGGTTGCATGCCGAGCAGAGGCTTACACCCGATGCTGGAGGTGCCGGCTCCGCCGACGCATGGGCTCTCTAACGCTCCATGTGCGCCTAAGAACGGACGCTTATCAGCGGGCGCTTAAACAGTTGTGCGCTGAACTACGTGCGCCTAACAATGTGCACCTGACAATGTGCGCCCAACAATGTGCGCCCAACAGCGTGCGCCTAACTAACAACATGCGCCTAACAGCGTGCGCCTAACTAACAACGTGCGCCTAATGCGTGGTGACGAACCAGGCAGGAAAATGGCGACCTCCGTGGCGGCTCTGTGAATCCTCACTTCCTCGGAGACAACAAGAAAAGATGTACGCCTTACCTTGTCTTCGGCGCTTCCCGGTTGCGACCCGGGTGGTCTCCGGCTGCGGGGGGAGAGGGTGAGTACCTTCACTGCCGCGCTTGAGGAAGTGCACCCGCTGCCTCTGGGCCGTGCCCGAACTCGTCCGCTCGGGTCCAAGTCCACACCGGGACCGAGGCTGCCTCTAGGCCGCGCCCGAGCCCTTCTCGTTCGGGGGCCAAGCCGCGCCCGAGCCCTTCTCGCTCGGGGGCTAAGTCCCTGCCGCGATTCGGCCACCAGACCGAGGCACTTACCTCCGAGGGACCACGGAAATCACCTCGGGAAACTCAACTGGGGGAGGGACCGAGTGGTATCACCGCAGGAGTGCGGGGCTCGTCTTCAGGTAGGTTTCTTCTAAGAATTTAGTCAAGTAGAATTTGGAAACACGCTCAGCGAGCGTGAGGTAGCTCCAAACTGCTTTGGAGACAGAAATTACTGAATTGCTGCACTTCCTGTGGGGGTATATGTACCCGTGCTGATGTCAGATCCGTCTCCAACTGCTAGCACGAGCACACTATACCCACTTGTTTTGAGTCCAGCTGCTACACGCTAGGAAATTTCAGGTTTACCACTCAGTTGAGAGAATTAGCTGGCTGAACCTTAGATAGGCACTGCATATGGTAGGATGTGCTCCAATTGGAGATCTGCAGGTTCCCCCATTGATGTGAGGCTGGTGCTGTATCAGCCAGGGCAGGCCCAGGATAATCTCATTGAAGGCTTTAGGCAGGCCATATGATGATCTGCTGCTGATGGAGCAGGCCGGTCTACATCAGGAGAGCTGCGGTGGTAACTCTTCCAGGAAAAGTGTCCCCAAAGACAGAAGATACTGTATGTTTGGACTTCAGCTTAACAATAGAGATACCATGTTTGTGAACTAGGGCCTCATCGATGAAATTACCATAGGCGCAATGGAGAAACGATTTGGGACTAGGATTTGAGGAGAGGAGCAGAGTCAGCCTAGGGTGGCCTCTCCCATCAGTCTTAGGTCCTGTGTTTTCCTGACTTAGCCAGGCACCCACTGCAAAGTGCCCTTCTGCAGCACAGTATAAGCGGAGGTTGAGGTGCCTCTGCCTCTACTTTTCCACCTGCAAAGGCTCCCTCTGGCAGGACTACTGGCTCTTGAGCTCCAGCAGGGGTCACGGGAAACTGAAAGCTGGGGCCCAATCGGATGGGGTGTTGGGACAAGCCCCTTTCCCATGCCCTTTCTTGGAACCGAAGATCCAATCGGATTGCCAGACTGATGAGCCCTTCCAAGATGGCTCCGATAGACCTTATTTAAATTGTATTTATTTAGAAACATTTATATTCCATCAAACCATAGATCTTGGTGGGTTACAACAAATCATACACAGTTTGAAAATCACATCACACAAATACCAACTTACAATTTAAAAATGATAATCTTAAAACAGTAATTTAATTTTCTTTCCCTCCTCCCAACATTTACTCTTTCCCATACATCATAAACATATTTCTTACAAATTACCCACCTAAACAAAGTACCTCACTCTGGCCCAAATAACTCACTCTGCTAATTCAAAAGAAAAAGCTAGTGAAAAGTGGGCTCAAAGAAGTTTCCTAAAGCGAAGGTGGTCCTTCTCAGTCCTTATTTCATAGGGGAGATCAATCTACAAAGTAAGACCTGCCACCTAAACATTCAATTATGAGATTCTGATAATCAAACTTCTGTAGAAGATGGAATATCTAGCAAAAACTGAGCCGAGGAGTGCAATAAACGTTTAAGTTGATAATGCTGTATTACTGATCATATACTCAGTGGTGTTATCTGTCTCTGACATGGTTGATATGATGGTTAAGCTGTCATCACCCATGGGAGCTGGAAAACCAGGGTGCAGAGGTGGACTGCATATTCTCCAACTGACATGGCACCCTGCCGTATCTGAAGGACTTCCATTGCTGCAGAGGAGGTAAGGCCTGGCTCACTGAAGATGAAATGGAACTCTCGCAAGAAATGATCTAATTTTGTCAGCACTGGGTCATTTCTTTCTCAAAGGGGGGAGGCCCAGGTCAGGGTAGAACCCTCTAACAGAGACAGGATGTTGGTAACCTTGGCCTTATCTGTGGAAAATAGGGTTGCCTGGAGCTCAAAATGCATACGGCATTGATTCCAGAAGCCCCTGCATTCTTTAGCCTCCCCGTGGTAGCGTGCTGGTGGCGTTAGCAGTGGAATGGGTCTCTGAGAGAATGGCTAGCTCAGCGACTGAAGAACAATGGGCAAGACTGGTGCAACTGCTGTGGATGGCAAGGTGTCCATTTGGACCACTAGTCTCCCAAGGACCCCAGTCATCTGGACAAGGATATTCTGTTGTTGTTGGATGCACATAGCCATATCCGAGATCATCTGTAGGGCAGCTAGATATTCCAGGTCAATGGCCTCAGCAACCTGCAAGGAGCTTGGTATCAGTGGACCCTTAATACTACAGCGCGGTTGATGAAACCTAGCAGGTGATGACTGGCAGACTGTTGGGACAGGGTGGAGCTTCACCTATACCAGCTGCCTCCCCCACAGGTTGGATTCAGGCTGCCAGCAAGACTTTGGTGGGCCCCTTGGATTGGCAGGCAGACAAGACTCCAAAGACAGACCGTGATCATGGCTGGCGGCAGACAGGAGACACTGGGAACAAGCCAGATGTCGGGGAAATCAGCAGACTAGAGAATACGGAGGCAGGACAAAGGTCGAAGCAGGCAACAGACAAGGTGAAGTCAAATCCAAGGGAGAAGGTCAGATCCAAGCAGCAACCAAAGAGCATCAAGGTTTGGAGCTGAGATCAGAATCCAGGAGAACAAGCCAAGAGACAGACAAGGAGAGATGGGACAAGACACAGGCACATATGAAGCAAGGCAAGGGTATGCAGGAATACAGAGGAAGGCATGAAGGAAGGGAAACCAGGAAACTGGAACACAGAAACAAGGCAGCATGGACTAAAGGTTCAAGGCATGGCATGAGACCTGTTGCTGAGGTGTCAGTAGGTCCTCCAAAGGAGCTCTTTATAGGAGGAAGTCAATGTTGTTATCCAAGGGTTCCCTCTGGCCACAGAACCTTTAAGAGGCTTGATGTTGGGCATGCACGCCTAGAGAAAGGCCAGGGAGAGAAGTCCAAGTGGCATTTTATTTTGGGTTCTGGTGGTATTCCTGCCACAGACAATTGCAGGAATGCGGGAGTGAGTGAGGCAGCTCTTGGGGCCATCCTGTGAGCCACCACACATAACATCCAGATAAGTAGTGGCATTTGTCCGGCTATATTGCAATTTATCCGATTAAGTAGCAGTAGGCCTACATAGCTGGAAACATCTGAATAGCTCTATTTGTCTGTCTTATCTGGCTGTGTGCTGCTATCTAGCCAGATAAATAGCCCAAACTTGCACGGCTCATGGCTTTTACATTTGAGAGCATTTCTGTGCACATATGTACTCGTATTTTATAATCTGCACATTAATGAACTTTAGAAAATACTGCAATATTTTACAGTAATTCACATTAAAATCATAATCCCCAGAATTCAGACTAGACAGATTGCTTGTAGCTTACCGCCTCCTCCTTTTGTACATACTCTTGAATTGCAGTGGAGTCTCTGAGTTACTGCTTTCTCTTGAGATTTAATAGAAGTGTTCACCAGAATTGCCAGCACTGATAATTTGCTAATTCATTACTTTTACTCACCTTTCTGCTCTCCTTTGTTGAAGATAATTTCTCAGAATGTTAAAACCTCTTCGTACAGGCATGGGAGAATGGGAATTTGTAGTTGTAGGGTAGTCAATGTCTGATTTAGGTTGGTCTATCTGTGTACTCTCTAAAGTGGGGAAATAATATACACAGGGATTGCAAGTAGGTTTACGTGGGATATATTTAACAGGTAGTGTTCATAGAGGCATGGGAGAATGGGAATATGAAGTGGTAGGACGCTCAATATCTGATTTAGGTTGATCTATCTGTGTAATTTCTAAAGCGGGGAAATATACACAGGGTGGAACAACTGCAGGAAAGAAATCTATATAGACATTAATAGTTGGTTCTAGTGGGGTAGCTGTAGGAGAGGAAACTGTATAGCAGTTGTCGAATGATACATTTGTAGGAGAGGAATCTACATCACAAATGTCCACTGATGCAATTGGGGCAGATTTAATAGCCCGGGAAATGTCTATAGAAAGATTTTGATATGCAATGGCCTGGGTGGATAAAGCACATGGTACTGGCCATGTAAATGATGGACAAGTAGAAAAATTGAGAAGGGATTGTGAGAATATCATCAAAAAAGGTAACATAAATTGGGCATATGAGGCAGGAGAAGGTATTAGCATTCAATGCAGTTCTTGGAGGAGGTATTTGGAGGGAAATGAAGGAAGGAATATTGAGGTGAACTAGGGTGATAGTAGAATTTATAGAAAGGGGTAAGGCTAGTTGATTCAGCCTACAAAAAAGAAACAGAAAGTTAATGCAGTGCATGTACTCTGAAAATGCATTGAATAGTTCAGAAAGGACATTTCAGTCCTGCATTAATCTTGTTTACAATGCAACATTTTACCTCAATTTACTGAATCATATAGTTTACAAGGATTCTCTTATTATTAATTAGCTGAAGGAGCACTTAAAAATGATAGGCAAAAAAGGCTCTTCCTGCAATACCCTTGACTGAGGGGGGTAATATGCAGCCACTGGCAAACTTATCTGGCTAATTTTGGAAGGATATTCAACAGTGCAGTCACATCATTAAATTTACCCGATTACCTTAAAAGACAGGGGGATAACTTTATCCAACTAACTTTAGAACTACTATATATTATGAACAGAGTTAGCCAGTTAACTAATCTAGTTAATTTAACTCCTACTAAAACTGACCCAAGAATGTACCATGTTATCTGCAAAATTTTAGCCAGATAACGAGTTTTCTGGCACATAGGGCCTTATTTTCTAAATGTATCGCACGCGGTAAGGGACGTTTCGCACGCGAAATGTCTCTTTTCGGTGCGATACCAAAACAGGGGCGGAGTCGGCCCCTGAAGAGAAGGAGTCGGGGCGTCACTGGGGCCGACTCCGTGAAGACGCCGCGGACCGCGAAAAGGTAAGGCCCTTTTCGCGTCCTATTTCACTCCCAATAGCTACACCTCCTATGGTGGCGCCATTGGGTGCGAAACCGGCAGCGATCGCTCCGCGACGGGGCGATCGCTGCCGGTTAGCGCAGGCCCGCCCCTGTTTCGGGCCCCCGCCCCTCATTTCCTAAAGTATCGCAGGTCTGCGATACTTTAGAAAATGAGGCCCATAGTCAGATGATTCACAAGTTATTCAAATAAATGCCACTGAATATAGACCCCTTAGTGTCCATCCTATGAAAGAGTGTGAGAGACACTGTGGGGTCAATTTTAAAACCCCCACATGGGGGGCTCAGTTAATGGCACGCACACATGGACGCGCCAATTTTATAACAAGCGCGCTCTGGGAATTGCATTTCCCTGGGACAGCATCGAATGGCACTGTCCTGGCCTGCCCCCCGCCCCTCCTCTCCTAGACCACGCCAGCCGCATGAGAGTGTGAGAAAATGTGAATGACACTGAGCATATTTGTGTGTGAGAATGAGTGCATATGTGACAAAATGTATAACAGTAACTTTTAAACAGCCACACGTGTATACGGGCTGGCACCAATGGACTTTGCCATTTTATAACATAAGCACATATATGTGCATATATGTGCATACAATTTTATACAGACCTGCGCATGTGCGCGCAACTCCCTTATCTACCGTGTAAGTTGGGGAAATCTTACAAGGGATGTGAGCTGATGCCGTACCCTGTGTTCCCAGTTTGTTCCTAGTTCGCATGGTTTAGGGATAGGACTTGCAACCCCCCCTAATTTTAGAGACACATTTCCCCTGTTAACCCCACTCTTAAAAGCCAGCTGACTGGGCTCAATTTTTTAATTTTACTACTTATATGTCCTCCATAGCAGAAGTAAATTTGTGTGGCAGGGGACCCCCAATGTATGTCTGTGTGCGCAAGTATTTGTGTGCACGTTTTTTGGCCAGACCCTGACATGCCCACGCCCCTCCCTGACAATGACTATTTCCCGTCGATAGCAGGGCTGAATTAGCTATGCTGTCATGGGATCTGTCAATCAGGCCCGGGAGGCGGAGCTTGTCAAAGCAGAGAACAGAGCTTTGCTCTCTGCGGCTGCGCGTGTGTTCCCGCGCAGGAAAGTAACGGAATCTCCTCAGTCTGTTTTTTCCGCGAGCGGGAACGCACGCGGAGCTGTTTTTCTCCTCAGTTTAAAAATAGAAAAGAATTAAAATGTCAAAGTCGGGGTTTAAACCCTGCAGTTGCGGGAAAGTAATGTCGATCACGGATGGACATGATCGATGTTACAGATGTCTAGGACCAAATCACAATTGGGTAGATTGTGAATTTTGCTCTAAAATGTCACCTAGAGCACTAAAACAAAGGTCCTATAGACTTCAAGAACTTTTTGCCTCAAGGGACCCGTCGGAAGCTTGCTCGTCGCCTGGCCTGCTAACTTCATTGGCTCCATCGAAAAAGAGAACCTTGTCGTCCGATCCTCAATCCTCCACCCTAGGAGGTAAGGAGAATGTAAAGCGACGAAGGCCAATGGATTCTAAGAAATCCTCAGTGCCTACAGAGCCACAACATCCCATATCTGCGCCAGAAACCTCGGCGCCAGAAACCTCGGCACCGACACCTTCTGCCCCTACGGCGCCATCTGCGCATAATAGGGGATCGGCGCCGACAGGACGGGCGCGCTCGGCGCAGAAGAACCCACCACGCCAATCAAATACGTGCACGGCGCCGAAGACTTCTGCGCGTACGGTGCCATCTCCTGTAACATCAATGCACACGGCGCCGAAGACATCGGCGCCGATAAGCCTGGCGCACCCAGATTCAGGAAAATATGCGCATAAATCTGTATCCGCGCACAAATCTACATCCGCGCACAAAGGTAAAACCGCGCATAAAGTTATGGCCACGCATAAAGTTATATCCGCGCATAAGTCT
Organism: Rhinatrema bivittatum; assembly: GCF_901001135.1. NCBI lineage: Eukaryota > Metazoa > Chordata > Amphibia > Gymnophiona > Rhinatrematidae > Rhinatrema > Rhinatrema bivittatum. The sequence goes on along the minus strand of NW_021820912.1, from coordinate 60,527 downwards.
ACATTTGCGCATACATCTGAATCCGCGCATAAATCTAAATCTGCGCATAGATCTAAATCTGCGCATAAAAAGCATAATTATTCACCTCAACTATCAAAGAAGGAATTGAAACGACGACATTACCCTTCACAAAGTTCTTCTTCTGAAGCAGATACCACAGCATATACAAGTCATACAGACTCGTCAGCTAGTGATTATCATAAACACTCAAGGCACTCTCACCATAAGAAACCGACAAAGAAGAGCGCTACATGGGAAATAAGTCCTTCGGCTTCTAAATCATCTCTTAAACTACCTTCTAACACCTTCTCAAGGAAAGAGGTAATACAGGTTGTTTCCTTCACCACTTCTACAGATACAGAAGATTCGAGGAACATATCAGACAATAAAATACAAACTCACAAAAAGGTACCTAATACTTCAACTCAGAGTAACCCAATGGACCTTAAAGCAAATGTTTCACAAAAGCAAGATAATCTTATGGCAATGCCCCCTCATACGAGAGACGCTTTTTATCAATTGTCTCAGTCTTTAGCAGGTTTTTATGAAACGCTTCAATCATCATTCAAAATGTCTAATACTGCTGATGACAGTTCTCCGGAACACAAAGCACAACTTAATACAGAGCCGTCGGTAGAACCGCCAACATCTCCCATAATACACCAACCAGCCTCCCCAACTCATATACAGGATACATCTTTTGATTCTCCTTCAATACAAACATCACCATCATCATCTACGGGATTTCCATCGGATCCGCAAGAATAGCCTCATGAACCGTATTCCCCTCCGGAAGACCTCACATACCCAAAATTCCTAGAAAAATTGGGTACCATACTGCATCTAGAGGTCCAAAAAGAAACAGACCCTAGAGCAGAAACCCTTGGTCTTCTAAAGATTTTTGATACTCCAGGGGAATCAACATCTCTTCCACCACAAGAGATCTTACATTCAGTCTTACAAAAGTCCTGGGATGCTCCTTATACCATTCCAGCCGTTTCCAGGAAAACTGACATAAAATTTCGTATGAAGAAAGCATCACTGTACACTCTACCACAATTACATCATGCTTCGATTGTAGTAGAGTCGGCGATGCAAAGGTTCAAGAAAACAAGGTCCCAATCCTCTTACCCACCGGGGAAAGACAACAAATATTTAGATGAGTTTGGCAGGAAAATATACCATAACTCGATGTTGACTGCACGAATTATGCAACATCAATTCTACATGGTACAATATCTATATGAGTGCATGCAAGCTATGAAGGGTATACATTCCTCAGTGGCGGAACAGATACCTCAGCCTCTTTATGATATGGAAGAGTGTTCTCGACACCTCTTGAGGTCAATCTATGAAGCACATGAAACATCATCCAGGGCATCTGCAACAGCCATTGCAGCCCGCAGACTAGCATGGTTACGTTCAAGTTCGATACGTGAAGACTTGCACGAGAAACTAACAAACCTCCCATGTACGGGGGATAACCTGTTTGGAGAAAGATTCCAGGACGCAGTAAGTAAATTAAAAGAAGAAGCTCTAGCAGTACAATCAATAACATCGCATCCTATTTACTCGACTACACGTCGTTATATGGGATCTACTCGTAGGCAATCATATGCCAGAAGACCCTATAGATCTTATCAATCTTTTCGTACCCAACCATACCCTTCCTACCAGCGTCCTGCTCCACAAAACAATACATCAAACCAATGAAGAGGTAAACCACGTAACCAGAGACAGCAGGCACAACAGCCGGCTACTGCAGTTTCATAAATAATGATTTTATTTATGAAATTGTAACCGAACTTTATTGGCACCTGTTAGAATGTAAGATATCCTACATTTACTTACCTTAGTCTATGTGCCTATTTGTAAACCGTTGCGATGGTTTATAACTTAGCGACGGTATAGAAAAGATTTTAAATAAATAAAATAAAAATCTTTTTAGTTACTCAGCCGCCACCACAACATCAAGCTCCTCCAGGCAGAATTCGTTCTTGCCTGGAAACCTGGGAAAGAATAACATCAGATCAATGGGTTTTGGAGATAGTACGTCACGGTTACCAACTCCAATTTCTCACAAAACCCATATTGCCTCATCTTTCCACACTCACGATTCACAATTCCCATCCACAACTGGGGGAGGAAATTGCTTTACTTCGCAAACAACAAGCGATTCGACAAATTCACCCAAACTCCAATTCAGCAGCATTTTATTCCCCGTACTTCCTCATACCCAAGAAGTCGGGTGGACTTCGCCCCATACTAGACCTAGGGAAATTGAACAAATTTCTCACCAAGGAGAAATTCAAAAATGGTGTCGTTGAAGTCAATTCTTCCTCTCATTCAAACCAACGATTGGATGTGCTCAATCGACCTCAAAGATGCTTACACACATATTTCAATCCATCCATCCTCGTGGCGTTACCTATGCTTTCGCTACAGACATCAACACTACCAGTACAAAGTTCTTCCCTTTGGCCTTTCGGCTGCACCCAGGGTATTCACCAAATGCATGATAGTGGTGGTGGCTCATCTCAGGAAACAGGGTATAACCATCTTTCCATATCTGGACGATTGGCTCATACTTGGCCCGACTCCAAGCATTTTACTGAATCACCTCCATCGGGTGATACACTGTATACAAGAACTAGGATTGGTGATCAATTTTCAGAAATCACACCTACAACCAACACAACAGTTGCAGTTCATAGGCGCATACCTGGACACTATGTGCAACAGAGCGTACCTCCCAAACGACAGAATATCACATTTCCGTCACCTTCTCTATACCTTGAATCATACTCAGAGACCGTCGGCGAGACAAGTCTTGGTAGTCCTGGACCATATGGCAGCAGCAAATTTCACTGTTCCCAACACCAGGCTACACATGAGGCGCCTACAATGGGGACTAAAACGTCAATGGAAACAGCATTCACAACCATTGACGCAGAAGGTATCACTAACGGCCGAGATGAAAAAAGATATAACATGGTGGCTCCTAGACTCCACCCTGTCCAAAGGAGCATTGTTCAGCCCCCCTCCTCACAATGCAGTCCTAACCACGGATGCGTCTCACAAAGGCTGGGGTGCACACCTCGAGATTTACGAAACACAAGGGTTATGGACAATCTCGGAGCAGAACCTGCAAATAAATTTATTGGAACTCAGAGCGATTCGCAATGCATTACAAGTGTTCCAAGACCACCTAAAAGGATGCAGGGTCATGATCTACACGGACAACCAAGTAGCGATGTTTTACATCAACAAGCAAGGAAGGTCCGGTTCATGGTCCCTTTGCAAAGAGACCCTGATGATTTTCGAACATGCACACCGAAATTCCATACATCTTCAAGCAACTTACCTACCGGGAGTTGCAAACACAAGAGCGGACAGATTAAGCCGCATCTTTCATCCTCACGAATGGACACTCAACACAGAAATAGCCCAAGACATATTTCTGCAGTGGGGGACATCTTCGATAGATCTCTTTGCAACAGAGATCAATGCTCAGGTTCCCAAATTCTGCTCGATAAGACCAAGCCAATTCAGGATCGCTCAAGATGCCTTCCTCATTCCGTGGACGACAGGCCTTTTGTATGCCTTTCCTCCCATACCTCTCATAACAAGAACAATTCAGAAATGTATAGCGGACAAAGCTCAACTGATACTCATAGCCCCGGCCTGGCCGAGGCAGCCATGGTACAGTTTCCTGCTTCGGCTATCCATCCAGGATCCAATTCCATTACCGGATCGACAAGATCTTCTCTGCCAAGATCAAGGGACACTTCTACACCCACTACACTCATCTCTACACTTGACAGCTTGGAGATTGAGAGGCTCCTTCTAACAGAAAAGAAAATTATTCCTTACCTGCTAATTTTTGTTCCTGTAATACCATGGATCAGTCCAGATGGTGGGTTATGTCCCCCGTCCAGCAGATGGAGTCAGAACAGACTTCGAGGGACGTCACCAGTATAAGCCAGTGCTCCCTCTGCTGGAGCTCAGTATCACGTATAGCAAAGCCCAAAAGACCCGAAAGGGTTTGAATCAAGTTACTCAACATACCTGAAAAACAGGAACTAACCATAGATAATAATAAACCGCCAACGAGCGGTAAGGCACCCAACTTGTAGGGAGCTGTGAAACAGAGACAAGAAACAAAACTGAAGAAAACAGAAGATATCGACAGTAATCAGACCTGAGCAGAAGCAAAAGATCCCAAAGTGGTGGGCGTCTGGACTGATCCATGGTACTACAGGAACGAAAATTAGCAGGTAAGGAATAATTTTCTTTTCCCTGTATGTACCAGGATCAGTCCAGACGGTGGGATGTACCAAAGCTTCCCTACACCGGGTGGGCCCCTGAAAACCCTGCTCGGAGAACCTGGTCGCCAAAATGTCCCATGGATGACGACGCCAGATGTAGTCGATAATGTCTTGAAAAAGTATGCAGAGACTTCCACGTCGCTGCCCGGCAGATCTCCTGTGAGGAGACGGAGCGAGTTTCCGCCCATGACGCAGCTTGTGAGCGGGTCGAGTGAGCGATAACCCCGCGAGGAGGAGTTCGTCCTGCTCCAATGTAGGATGCCGAGATAGCTTCTTTTAGCCATCGTGCAATCGTTGTCTTCGAGGCCTGGCACCCCCGTCTTCGGACCCGACCAGAGAACGAAGAGATGATCTGAGAGCCGGAAGTCATTGGTCACCTCCAAATAGTGGCGCAATGTTCGCTTGACGTCCAAAAGACGAAGAGACCGGGGCTCGCTGGATCCAAAGGACGGAAGGTCCACCGTCTGATTCAAGTGAAAAGACGAGACTACCTTCGGGAGAAAAGATGGTACGGTGCGCAGGGAGACCTCGGAATCTGTGAATCTGAGATAAGGCTCCCTGCAGGACAACGCTTGTAGCTCCGAGATACGACGCGCTGAGCAGATGGCCACAAGGAAGACCGCCTTGAGAGTCAGATCCTTGAGGGTCGCTCCACGTATTGGCTTGAAAGGCGCCCCTGACAAGGCCCGAAGCACAAGGTTGAGGCTCCAGGAGGGACAAGGATCCCGCACTGGAGGACGTATGTGCTTGACCCCCTTGAGGAAGCGGGCAACGTCCGGTTGCAGGAGAAGAGAGCCATTCGCTCACGTGAAAGAATTCAGGGCCGCCACCTGGACTCGAAGGGAATTATATGCGAGTCCCTTATCCAGACCATCTTGAAGAAACTGCAGAATCGAAGGAACCGACGCCTCCGTGGGTCGGATCCCCCTGGTAGAGCACCAGATGTCGAAATTCTCCAAACTCGTACGTAAGCAACAGAAGTAGAAGATTTCCGGGCCCGCAGCATAGTAGAAAACTACCGCGTCAGGGTAGCCCCTGCGTCGAAGGCGGCGCCGTTCAAAAGCCATGCCGCAAGACAAAAGAGTTCGGCCTGGTCGAAATATACCGGACCCTGGTGCAGTAGACGAGGAAGATGACCTAGACGTAGTGGGCCGTCCACCGCCAACTGGAGAAGGTCCGCAAACCAAGGCCTGCGCGGCCACTCCGGAGCGACGAGGATCACAGGCCCTTGATGACTTTCTATCCTGCGGAGCGTCTTGCCCACCAAGGGCCACGGGGGAAAGACGCAGAGCAGCCGATGAGCCGGCCATGGCAGGGCTAGGGCATCCACCCCCTCCGCACCGCGTTCTCTCCGGCGACTGAAGAAACGTGGTGCCTTGGCGTTGGTGGCTGTAGCCATCAGATCGAAGTGTGTGTGCCCCACCGTTGGATCAATAGTCGCATCGCTTCGTCGGAGAGTGCCCATTCGCCGGGATCCAGTTGTTGACAACTGAGGAAGTCCGCCTGGATATTGTCCACCCCAGCGATGTGTGAAGCTGCGATCCTGACGAGATGCCTTTCCGCCCATTCCATTAGGAGGGTCGACTCGAGTGAGACATGTTTGCTTCTTGTGCCCCCTTGTCGATTGATATAGGCCACCGTGGTGGCGTTGTCTAAGAGGATCCTTACGTCTCTGCTTCTGTACCAGTGGAGGAACCGTTGTAGCGCCAGACGCACCGCCCTGGTTTCCAGACGGTTGATCGGCCACGCCGCCTCCGTTGGGGACCACGTCCCCTGCGTGGCGCTGCGGTCGCAGACGGCGCCCCAGCCCATGAGGCTGGCATCGGTGGTGACTACCACCCACTTGGGAACCTCGAGAGAGACTCCCCGAGCCAGATTCGCCGGAACCAGCCACCAGTCCAGACTGGCCCTGGCGACTGGAGGGAGAGGAAGGATTACCTGATAATCCTGAGAGGGCGCAGATGCGCAAAAGCCCAGGGCACCATATCGATGGTGGACGCCATCACTCCCAGCAACTGTAGATAATTCCAGGAGGTGGGTTCCAGCAACGCTGAAAAACGACAGACATGCTCCCGCAACGATTGAGCCTCGTCCGGGCGCAAGAACACCTTGCCCTGCAGCGTGTCAAAGCTGGCACCCAGGAAGTCCAGGCGCTGAGAAGGAACCAGAGAACTTTTGGAGAAGTTCACGACCCATCCCAGGGATTGCAGAACCTGGACCACCCTGGCTACCGATTCCTGTCCGTGGCTGAAGGACTTCGCTCGAATCAACCAATCGTCCAGATAGGGATGGACTAATATTCCTTCCCTGCGTAGGGCCGCTGCCACGACAACCATGATCTTGGTGAAGGTGCGAGGTGCTGTCGCCAAGCCGAACGGGAGGGCCGTGAATTGGAAGTGCTGACCCAGAACCTTGAAGTGGAGAAAACGACGCTGCGCCGGCAGGATGGGAATGTGCAAGTAGGCCTCCGTCAAATCCAAGGAGGCCAGGAATTCCCCCCGGTGAACCGCCGCAATCACTGACCGCAGTGTCTCCATGCGGAACCGGCTGACTCGCAGAGACTTGTTGACTTCCTTCAGATCGAGAATGGGCCGGAAGGAACCGTCCTTCTTTGGTACGACGAAGTAGATGGAATAATGCCCCAAGCCCACCTCGCCGAAGGGGACGGGGGCAATGGCTCCTATGCTCTGCAGCCGATCCAGAGTTTGCTGTATCGCCGCTCTCTTGAGGTCTGAACCACAGGGGGAGAAGAGAAACCGGTCCCTGGGAGGACGGACATACTCCAATGCGTAGCCGTCTCTTATAGTGGGACGGCCCACTGGTCTGCAGATATCCTTACCCACTCCTCGTAGAAGTCCGCCAGGCGACCCCCTATCCTGGGAGTGGAGGAGTGGAGGCTTCTGGCATCATTAGGACGACTTTGGCGGAGGATTACCCTGTCCGGAGCCGTCACGCACGGGTCGCCGACCCCGAAAGGACCGGGACCAAGACTGGGGTTTGGAGGAGACAGCGCGGGCCCCCGGCTGCCTGTACGATCTATAGCGCCTCTGCACTCTGGTCCGGGTAGACGCAAACGCCCTGGAGGGGCGATGTCTGTCTTCAGGAAGCCGGTGGACAGCATTCTCCCCTAGGGACTTGATGATCTGGTCCAAGTCATCCCCAAAAAGGAACTTGCCCCGGAACGGCAAGGAGCCCAAGCTCGACTTAGAGGAAGCATCCGCCGCCCAGTTGTGGAGCCAAAGAAGCCTCCTGGCCGCCACCACCAATACCATGGACCGCGCCTGAACTCGGAAGAGGTCATAGAGGGCATCCGCCCATAAGCTATCGTGGACTCCAAGCGGTCAGCCTGCGCGGCTTCGTCTGGTGGTAACATTTGCGAAGTAAGCAGTTGTTGAACCCACCGAAGACTGGCCCGCTGGGCCAGCGAGGTACACATAACTGCCCGCATGCCCAAAGCGGAAACTTCAAAGACCCTCTTCAGGAAAACTTCCAACTTGCGGTCCTGAGTATCCCGGAGCGCCGTGCCGCCCGTGACCGGGATCATCGTCCTCTTGGTGACCGCCGAGACGGCCGAATCCACCTTGGGAACCTTAATAAGATCCAAGAAGTCTTCCTGCAGCGGGTACAACTTTTCCATGGGCCCGAGTAACCTTCAACGAGGCTTCAGGAGTATCCCACTCCCTGGTGAGGAGCTGCAGGAAAGACTCATGGATGGGAAATGCCCGAGGCCTAGGACGAAGAGCGGCGAGTACCAGGTCCCCCCTTTCTGGCCGATGTGGTGACGGCGGGCGCCACCAGGAGCGGCGGATCCAGTGGAGGATCAAGGTCCAGTTCCAGGAGAATCTGCTGTATCAGATCGTTCAGTTCATCCCTCTGGAAAATACGAAGTGCCAGCGGGTCATCCCCTTCGGAAGGTAAACTCCGACAGCGTAGGGTCCGGAGGATCCGGTGAGGATGGGGAAATCGCTGCCACAGCTCCCGTGGCAGCCCGAGGACGAGGAAGTGACCTGGGGCCCCTGACACCGAACCCACCAGGTCGGGGGGGGGCGCACCAGGAGGGGCCAAAGAGACCCGAGGAGTCTTGGCCGGTGGGGGTCTGGAGGGGAACCCCCGGGGACCCCCAACCCCTGCAAGTACGCACTGTGCATGAGCAGGATGAATTCAGGTGAAAAACGCGGCAAGCTGGGAGGGGGGGCCCGAGGAGGGAATCTCTGATGACTCTGGAACGGGAAAACCCCCCTCCGGGATAAATTCGGGGGTGAGACCCTCCCGAAAATCCCTCCGCTCTGAAACCGCCTCAGCTGCAGCATATGTGCTGGGAAAGTAACATGGCCGCCGTTCCCGCCAACGGCGGCGAAGTGGCCGGCCCGCGCCGCCCGTGCCGGGGGGAGGGGAGAGGAAAGAAAATGACCTCTAGCGACTGCGAGGAGCCTTCCCCAACCCGGGAGGGGAACCTCGTGCAGATCCCCTCCCGCGAAATCCGGGACCCTGGCTCACCACAGGCCGCGCATCGGGACGGCCGCGGATGAGAAAAATCGCCGGGGAAAGCAGACAAAAATGCCTCGGGGGGGGGGGGGGGGGGGGGGCCTGAAGAACTTTAACTTGATTCAAATCAATACAAATACATGACAGGAGAAAGAGAAGGAAATAGAGACAAAATCTAAAACCCTGTCAGCCTGGGGGAAACCGTGGATCCCCCCAACTCTCATCTGCTGGAGTCAGAAAGATACTGAGCTCCAGCAGAGGGAGCACTGGCTTATACTGGTGACGTCCCTCGAAGTCTGTTTCTGACTCCATCTGCTGGACGGGGGACATAACCCACCGTCGGGACTGATCCTGGTACGCTCAGGAACAGGAGTTTCCACTTCAACACAATTCATTTTGTTAGAATCGAGGAAACTCTCAACCAGGAAAATTATAGCTACAAATGGAAACGTTACTACTCTGCCTGGTGTAATTCCAAAGGTGTACCACCATTGGACTGCTCACCGCAGTTACTTATTATCTTCATACATTATGTAGCTGGTCTAGCAACATCATCCTCAGAGTTTCACCTCACAGCGCCATAGGTGCCCTTACATTTATTTTATTATTTATTTAGATTCTTTTATATACCGAAGTTTAGCAGGCTGCCTTCACTCCGGTTTACAAAGTAAACAACATAATACATACAACACATTCATAACGAACAAGTTGAGACTTGTATAGACAACTAGTAAACAAGTAACAATCTGGCGTAAGTCAAGCGTGTGAACATAGGTATGGAAGAGTATGACTTACCAATAAGGAATTCGGTGGGCAAGCATGAGTAGATAGGCATTTAGATACATAATTTAAGTAAAAACATGCTGGGGTGTTTGAAAGAGGCTCATATAAGTGGGGGGAAACAATAGAGGGAAGGGAAAGAAGAAAAAAGTGAATCAGAGCAGGTGGGATTAGATTAATCAACTTCGTCTGGGAAAGATTGTCTAAATAACCAAGTTTTCAGTTCTTTTTTGAAGGATTTAGAGTCTCTGATTGAGCTTAGATAGGCTGGTAAAGAGTTCCATGCTTTTGGACCAGCGATTGAAAAGGCTCTATTTCTAGTGTTTGATAATTTAGCATCGGGAAGGGGAGGGAATGACTAGAAATAATTTGCTGGTGTTTCTTGTTGTGCGTGGAGTTTTTGTGCAGTTGAATCATGCGGTCAGAGGGCGGTGTTATCTTCTTTGTAGATTTCGTTGTGAAGAGTAGTTAACATTTTGTAATTTATCCTTTGTAATATTGGTAGCCAGTGTGAAGACTCTTCAGAACTGGGGTGATGTGTTCCGATTTCTTCTTGCCAGTAAGTACCCTGGCCGCGGCATTTTGTAATAGTTGGAGTGGTTTAAGTGTAGATTTGGGCAGGCCAATGAACAGTGCGTTACAATAGTCAAGGCTTGAAAAAATGAGTGATTGTAAGACTGTCCTGAACTCATGTTGGTGTAAAAGTGGTTTAAGGTGCTTGAGTAAAGTAGTTTGTGAAAGCCTTCTTTTGTTTTCATTGAGATGCATTTTTTTTAGGTTCAGATCATTGTCTATCCAGATACTGAAGAGGATGTTGGGGAGGGTACCCGTAATGGAGAAAAGTTTTTCATGGGTAATGATTCAGATGGACTGAATCAAATCACGGTGAACCTAGAAGATGTGGTAGGCCTGATTGACAAACTGAAGAGTAGTAAATCACCTGGACCGGATGGTATACCACCCCAGAGTAACTGAAGGAATTAAAAAATGAAATTTCAGACCTATTAGTAAAAATTTTGTAACTTATCATTAAAATCATCCATTGTACCTGAAGACTGGAGGATAGCAATGTAACCCCAATATTTAAAAAGGGCTCCAGGGGCGATCCGGGAAACTACAGGACCGGTTAGCCTGACTTCAGTGCCAGGAAAAATAGTGGAAAGTGTTCTAAACATCAAAATCACAGAACATTTAGAAAGACATGGTTTAATGGAACAAAGTCAGCATGGCTTTACCCAGGGCAAGTCTTGCCTCACAAATCTGCTTCACTTTTTTTGAAGGAGTTAATAAACATGTGGATAAAGGTGAACCGGTAGATATAGTATACTTGGATTTTCAGAAGGCGTTTGACAAAGTTCCTCATGAGAGGCTTCTAGGAAAAGTAAAAAGTCATGGGATAGGTGGCGATGTCCCTTTCGTGGATTGCAAACTGGCTAAAAGACAGGAAACAGAGAGTAGGATTAAATGGGGCAATTTTCTCAGTGGAAGGGAGTGGACAGTGGAGTGCCTCAGGGATCTGTATTGGGACCCTTACTGTTCAATATTATTTATAAATGATCTGGAAAGAAATACGACGAGTGAGATAATCAAATTTGCAGATGACACAAAATTGTTCAGAGTAGTTAAATCACAAGCAGATTGTGATAAATTGCAGGAAGATCTTGTGAGACTGGAAATTGGGCATCCAAAATGGCAGATGAAATTTAATTGTGGATAAGTGCAAGGTGATGCATATAGGGAAAAATAACCCATGCTATAATTACACAATGTTGGGTTCCATATTAGGTGCTACAACCAAGAAAGAGATCTAGGTGTCATAGTGGATAACACATTGAAATCGTCGGTGCAGGTGTGCTGCGGCAGTCAAAAAAAGCAAACAGAATGTTGGGAATTATTAGAAAAGGAATGATGAATAAAACGGAAAATGTCATAATGCCTCTGTATCGCTCCATGGTGAGACCGCACCTTGAATACTGTGTACAATTCTGGTCGCCGCATCTCAAAAAAGATATAATTGCGATGGAGAAGGTACAGAGAAGGGCTACCAAAATGATAAGGGAAATGGAACAACTCCCCTATGAGGAAAGACTAAAGAGGTTAGGACTTTTCAGCTTGGAGAAGAGATGACTGAGGGGGGATATGATAGAGGTGTTTAAAATCATGAGAGGTCTAGAACGGGTAGATGTGAATCGGTTATTACTCTTTCGGATAGTAGAAAGACTAGGGGGCACTCCATGAAGTTAGCATGGGGCACATTTAAAACTAATCGGAGAAAGTTCTTTTTTACTCAACGCACAATTAAACTCTGGAATTTGTTGCCAGAGAATGTGGTTCGTGCAGTTAGTATAGCTGTGTTTAAAAAAGGATTGGATAAGTTCTTGGAGGAGAAGTCCATTACCTGCTATTAAGTTCACTTAGAGAATAGCCACTGCCATTAGCAATGGTTACATGGAATAGACTTAGTTTTGGGTACTTGCCAGGTTCTTGTGGCCTGGATTGGCCACTGTTGGAAACAGGATGCTGGGCTTGATAGACCCTTGGTCTGACCCAGTATGGCATTTTCTTATGTTCTTATCAAGGTCTTTCACAGAGTTTTCAATTGGATATTATTGTTGTCGATTTTTATGGAAGGTATAGGGGTTGTAGATCTGTGTTGATTCTTTTTATGAGGATGCATTCAGTTTTGTTCATATTAAGGCATATTTTAGCTGATTCAGTAAATTTCTGATTGAGATTAGGTGGTTTATTGTGAGATTGATTGCATCTTCAATAGATGAAGTTATTGGAATGAGTAGTTGAATGTCATCAGCGTACAAAAAGAAAGAGATGCCAAGATTTGAGATGAATTGACAGAGTGGGAGTAGGTATATATTAAAGAGGGTGGCAGAGAGGGCAGAGCCTTGTGGTACTCCGGTTTGTAGGGGAAGTGGATCCGATGACCAATCAATGAGATACCTATATCCAATCACCCATTACTGGACTCGTTTCATGAAGGGATTACGCACATTCGTCCTCCCCGTATCCAAACCTCCAGTTCCATGGAACCTCAACTAGTTCTGGAACAGCTCATGCTTTCCCCATTTGAACCCACGGACTCCAGCACACATTAAATACCTCACATGGAAAGTGGTATTCCTGGTTTGCAGTAACATCAGCACGAGAGTTAGTGAGTTACAGGCTTTGGTCCATTATCCTCCATACTTGCAATTCCATCACCAGAAGGTAGTTCTCCGAACTCACCCATATTTCCTACCGAAGGTAGTTACCCCATTCCATCTCAATCAAACAATGGAATTACCAACTTTTTTCCTAAAACCGCACGCGATAGGGAAAAACTACTGCACACCCTAGATTGTAAAAGAGCTTTAACACACTACAAAGAAAGAACAACTCGGACTCTCCCGTGTTTCTCAACTCTTCGTTTCCTTCGACCCGAAGGCACCTGGATTACCAGTGGCTAAACGCACCATCTCCAGTTGGATAGCGCAGATAAAATTCTGCTATGATAAACAGAATTGCAATTACATTCTACTCCTAAAGCTCACCAAATTAGAGCAGTAGCAACCTCCTTGGCACACCTGAAGAATGTGCAACCTATAGACATTTGCAAGGCAGCTACATGGTCATCACTGCATACCTTCACATCTCACACTACTGCCTTGACCAACAAGCAGCCACTGATGCGACAATAGGACAAGCAGTACTGCAATCTCTGTCCTCCAATACACGGTGACTGCCACACTGCCAAAGATCACGTACAAACACATATATCATAAATAACGTGATCGGGAGCTTGGGACTCCCATGACAGCATGGCTAATTCAGCCCTGCTATCGACGGGAAAAATCAAGTTTGCCTTACCGTAAACGATGTTTCCGTAGATAGCAGGATGAATTAGCCATGCTGACCCACCCTCCTCCCTGGCAGTCACCAAGTCTTCGACTACACTGATGCTTAATCACAGACTGAGGAGATTCCGTTACTTTCCTGCGTGGGAACACACGCGCAGCCGCAGAGAGCAAAGCTCTGTTCTCTGCTTTGACAAGCTCTGCCTCCCGGGCCTGATTGACAGATCCCATGACAGCATGGCTATTCATCCTGCTATCTATGGAAACATCGTTTACGGTAAGCAAACTTGCTTTGCTTTGCCCCTTTTTAGAAAGTTTGCACTTGTGCAAGCAGTAGGTGATATGCGCATCTGAGAGTGGATTATAAAACGTGCTCACTGTTGCGGTCCCGACCGCTTCCCTTCTGTCAGGGCTCAGGCCCGCCTACCTCCGCTTCAGTGTTCACCGCAGTTCACCCGCTCCGGACCCCGGGGGCTCCTCTCACTCCACGTGCGGCCGCCATTACGGGCCTGCTTCCCTTCGGTCTCGCGCGCGAGGACGTCCTCTTGATCGCCCAGCTCCCGGAAGCCCGGCCCCGCCCGCGCTGCTGATGTCACGCCCAAGTCCCGATATAACCGGCGTTCAGACTCTCTCTCAACGCCTTGCAACGAGGTTCACAACTCCTTAGTTGTTCTCAGTTGCATTCCTGCTGATCTCCACGTTGCCTGCTCTGACTCCGGTTTGCTTCTGACTCCGCTTCAGCTCGCTGCCTGCCTCTGACTCCGGTTTGCTTCCGACTCCGCTTCAGCTTGCTGCCTGCCTCTGACTCCGGTTTGCTTCTGACTCCGCTTCAACCTGCAGCCAGCCCCTGACTCCGGTCTGCTTCCGACTCCACTTCAGCCTGCAGCCAGCCTCTGACTCCGGTCTGCTCCGACTCCGCTTCAGCCTGCAGCCAGCCTCTGACTCCGGTTTGCTTCGACTCCGCTTCAGCCTGCAGCCAGCCTCTGACTCCGCTTCAGCCTACAGCCTGCTTCAGACACCGGTTTGCTTCTGACCCCGCTTCTCCCACTGCCTGCCTCTGTCTCCGGTTGCTACAGTCTCCGCAGCCGCCCGCTGCCCTGCCTTCAAGCTGGCCCTCAGCCCTGTGCAGGCCGCTCCACTGCCTCCCGGGTACCTTGGACTTCCTATTCATTCTGCTTGCTCTGGTCCTCGGCCTACGCCCAGCTCAATCTCTGGACATTCTCTAGACTGCTTCCAGTCCATAGGACCCGGGACCCTACGGGCTCCTCCCGGGGGGTCCCTGGTTCCTGGGTGAACCCCTCCTGCTTTTGGCTCCACCTCCCGGCCTACTCTGTCTCCCTAGATAGGCCGGCCCAAGGGTCCACTATCTTCTCCAGCAGCATCAACTGCAACAGTTTGCAAGGCCCATGGACTCGGCGGAGGCCCCAAGCCTGCAGGCCATCCCAGGGATGGCACAACGCCTCCAGCAGCAACAGCTCTGTATCGACACGCTTGCTGCTACTGTGGAACAGCTGGTCTCCCGCCTGGAGGCTACTCCTCCAGACCCGCCTTCAGCCCCTCCTCCTGCTCCAGTACCCAGTTCGGCATCAGTGACTCAACTACCCATGCCGACCCGGTATGCCGGAGATATCAAGACATGCCGTGGCTTTTTGAATCAATGCTACGTACGCTTTGCCCTTCTGCCTGCACAGTTTCCCTCAGACGCAGTTAAAGTGGCATATATATTCTCGCTACTGGATGGTAAGGTACTTGACTGGGCTTCACCCATGTGGGAGCGTCAGGACCCCTTGTTACAGAATCTGCAGGAATTAGTTCTCAACTTTCGCCTCGCTTTTGATGATCCTGCACGCCAGACCACCTCGGCATCGGAGCTCTTGCACCTCAGGCAAGGGACACGCTCGGTGGCCGATTACACCATAGACTTTCGCACACTGGCCATGGAAATTGGCTGGCGGGATTGATCGCCTTAGGGGAATCTTCCTGGAGGGGCTTGCCAGCCGCATCAAGGATGAGTTAGGGCCGAGACCTCCCGGAGGACTTAAATGACTTAATTGACATCGCCGGCAGGGTGGATCGCCGCCTTCAGCAGCGGGATAAGGAGACCCGTTCCTACCGTAAAACACCACCACTGTCGTCTGCTGCCACCAGAACACCGGCACCTAAGGGACTTCCTGCCTCTGCCAACAGTGGAGAACCCATGCAGTTGGGCAGATCTCCACTAACTCCCGAAGAAAGGAGGAGGCGCCGCTCGCAGGGCCTCTGTCTCTACTGCGGAGGCAAGGGGCACTTCCTCGCCAATTGCCCGGAACGTCCGGGAAACGACCGTGCCTAGGTTATACCGAGGAGCTACACCTAGGCTCTACAGGATCAGCTCCTCTATGCACTTGCCAGTGACTCTTAAATACCCCGGTGGGGAACTCCAGATCCGGGCTTTCATTGACTCTGGTGCCGAGGGGAATTTCATTGTGGCCGATCTGGTGAATCAGCTGTCTCTTCCCACGCAACGAAAGGTTCCTCCGCTGCGTATTTCCTCCATCCGGGGCACGCTGCTCCCGGAACCATCACCCTCCACGGCCCCTTTGACTCTCAGACAGGCTTGTTCCATTCGGAAGAAATCTCCCTGCTAGTCTTGGAACGAGCTGTGCACCCCCTGGTCCTTGGACTACTGTGGTTACGACAGCATTCACCCGTTATTCAATGGGATAACTTTCAACTAACCCAATGGAGTCCCTTTTGTTTTGAACATTGTTTAACCTCCCACGCCCACTGAAAACCTTGCACCTCTGCTCCTATCTCCTGCTGCCCGAGCCATATCGAGAGTTCGCGACGTCTTCTCCAAAGAGATGGCTGAAATACTTCCACAACACCGGCCTTTTGATTGCCCGATTGACTTGCTACCGGGCACCACGCCTCCCCGTGGCCGGGTGTATCCTTTGTCTTTGCCAAGACTGCTGCCATGTCTCAATGTGACTGAGAACCTTGCCAAAGGCTTCATTCGCCCTCTCGTTCGCCCCCGGAGCCGGCTTCTTCTTTGTAGCCAAGAACGGCTCCCTCCGTCCATGTATAGACTATCGTGGCTTGAATGCCATCACCAAGCGGGACCGTTATCCGCTTCCCCTGATTCCTGAGCTTTTGGATCGCCTTCAGGGAGCACGCATCTTCACCAACTAGACCTCCGAGGGGCCTATAACTCGTCCGTATCGCCCCGGGGATGAGTGGAAGACGCCTTTAATACCAGGGATGGGCATTACGAGTACCTAGTAATGCCCTTTGGACTCTGCAATGCCCCCCGTCTTCCAGAATCTCATGAACGAGGTCCTACGTGACATGCTCCACTCTCATGTGATTGTCTATCTTGATGACGTGCTTATCTTCTCCAAATCTGGATACTCACCGCCACCACGTCACACAAGTTCTGCAGGCCCTCCGAGACAATCACCTCTACGCCAAGCTTGAAAAATGTGTTTTTGAAGCTGAGGCCCTGCCCTTCCTGGGGTATATCATTTCTTCCACACTTCCGGATGGACCCCGAAAAAGTATCAGCCATAACTAGATGGCCTCAACCCAGGGGCTCAAGGCCCTCCAGAGATTCTTGGGCTTCGCTAACTTTTATAGACATTTTATTCCACAGTACTCGCATCGGGTCGCTCCCCTTACTGCCCTGACCCGCAAGGGAGCCGATGCCAAGAACTGGCCTGACGCTGCGGTCGCAGCCTTCACTGACTTGAAAGAGGCATTTCTCACGGACACCTGCCTCCGTCATCCCGATCCGGCAAAACCTTTCATCGTCGAGGTCGATGCATCCAGCATAGCCGTCGGGGCGGTCCTCAGTCAACACTCTGATTCCGGACAACTCTGCCGTGCTCTACTTCTCCAGGAAGTTCTCCCCCCCGAGACAAATTATTCCATCGGTGACAAAGAGCTGTTGGCAATCAAACTCGCGTTTGAAGAATGGAGACAATGGCTCGAGGGGGCAGACACACGACCACCGTATATACGGATCACAAAAACTTAGAGTTTTTGTCCCAGGCACAACGGTTAAACCCTGCCAAGCCCGCTGGGCCATGTTCTTTAGCCGCTTTGACTTTATCCTACAGTACCGGCCGGCGGCCAAGAATCTCCGAGCTGATGCCTCTCACGGACCTCCTATCCGAGAAGACCAAGAACCTCCACAGTACATCTAGACCCTAGTAAGGTTCGCCTGTCCGCCCTGACGTCTCTCCCAAGATAGGACCGTGGTTCCCCGACGAGACGCTAAAGACATTACGCTGGGCATGACTCCCTCACTGGAGGGCACGCAGGACAAGAGAACATTGGAACTCCTTAATCGCTTTTACTGGTGGCCCAACATGCGACAGGATGTTCGTGCTATGTAAGTTCCTGCCCCACCTGTGCTCGTCAAAAGCCCAGTCCCGGACCCTGTGCGGTCTTCTACAGCCTCTGCCGTTCCCACAGAGCCCTGGACCCATCTCGCTACAGACTTTATGGTGGACTTGCCTCCATCTCGCGGTCAAACGGTTATCTGGGTCACCGTCGACCGTTTCTCCAAGATGGTGCACCTTGTTCCATTGACTAAGTTACCCTCTGCACCCAACTAGCTCTCCTCTTCGCCCAGCATATTTTCCGGCTACACGGCCTCCCGCAAGACATAGTTTCCGACCGTGGGCCACAGTTTGTCGCACGTTACTGGAGGGCTCTCTGTAAATGCTTCAAAGTGAAGCTCAGCTTTTCTACGGCTTTCCACCCGCAGAGTAACGGGGTCCGAAAGGATGAATCGGTCTCTGAAAACCTACCTTCGAGCCTTCACCAATGAAAGCAAGACAATGGTCTGAACTGCTGCCCTGGGCCGAGTTTGCCTATAACAATCAAGCTCATGCCGCCACCGGGCTTCACCTTTCCAGCTGTATACGAAACAGCTGAGACCTCCGCTTCCCATCGCTACTCCCAGTGCCTCTCCAGCCGCCCAGTTAACGGCTCGACAGCTACAGACCTTGTGGCAAAGACCCAGAACAAACTGATCCGCTCAGCCTCTTCCGCCAAACAACGGCTGATCGCCACCGACGACCGGCTCCCACCTATCAGCCAGGAGACCGGGTTTGGCTCAGCACCAAAAACATTGTCTCTCGCCTCCCCTCACGAAGATTTGCACCCAGGTTCTGTGGGCCATTCCGGATCACCGAGAGAGTGGGCTCGGTCTCATATCGGCTGAGGTTGCCGTCCTCTCTTCAGTCCACAATGTTTTCCACGTATCCCTGCTAAAGCCCGTAGTTCTCTCTCGCTACCACCATCGATGATGATCCTACTTACCAGGTACGCGAGGTCCTGGATGTTCGATTCTACAACCAAAGGTGGGAATATCTGCTCGCATGGGAAGGTTGCGGCGACGAGGACAACACCTGGGAGCCCAGCCGTAACATCCTGGACAAATCCCTATTGCAACAGTTCCACCGTGACCACCCGGAGAAACCCGGTCCTCTCAAGAGGGGCCGTAAAGGGGGGGTACTGTTGCGGTCCCGACCGCTTCCCTTCTGTAGGGCTCAGGCCCGCCTACCTCCGCTTCAGTGTCACCGCATTCACCCGCTCCGGACCCCGGGGGCTCCTCTCACTCCACGTGGCGGCGCCATTACGGGCCTGCTTCCCTTCGGTCTCGCTCACGCGCGAGGACGTCCTCTTAGCGCCCAGCTCCCGGAAGCCCGGCCCCGCCCGCGCTGCTGACGTCACGCCCAAGTCCCGATATAACCGGCGTTCAGACTCTCTCTCAACGCCTTGCAACGAGGTTCACAACTCCTTAGTTGTTCTCAGTTGTGTTCCTGTGATCTCCACGTTGCCTGCTTCTGACTCCGTTTGCTTCTGAATCCGCTTCAGCCTGCAGCCAGCCCCTGACTCCGGTCTGCTTCCGACTCCGCTTCAGCCTGCAGCCAGCCTCTGACTCCGTCTGCTTCCGACTCCGCTTCAGCCTGCAGCCAGCCTCTGACTCCGGTTTGCTTCCGACTCCGCTTCAGCCTGCAGCCAGCCTCTGACTCCGGCCTGCTTCCGACTCCGCTTCAGCCTACAGCCTGCTTCAGACACCGGTTTGCTTCTGACCCCGCTTCTCCCTGCCTGCCTGCCTCGTCTCCGGTTGCTACAGTCTCCACAGCCGCCCGCTGCCCTGCCTTCAAGCCGGCCCTCGGCCCTGTGCAGCCGCTCCACTGCCTCCCGGGTACCTTGGACTTCCTATTCATTCTGCTTGCTCTGGTCCCGGCCTACACCCAGCTCAATCTCTGGACATTCTCTAGACTGCTTCCAGTCCCGAGGACCCGGGACCCTACGGGCTCCTCCTGGGGGGTCCCTGGTTCCTGGGTGAACCCTCCTGCTTGTGGCTCCGCCTCCCGGCCTACTCTGTCTCCCTAGGTAGGCCGGCCCAAGGGTCCACTATCTTCTCCAGCAGCATCAAACTGCAACACTCTGTGCATACTGACCCAAGTTGTGTGCGTTTCTTCTCCTTTTGGCGCACATGTCTTTTCAAATCTACCTATATATGTGTAACACAGACAGAGTGTTTGAGAGAGAGTTCATGTGGGTGAATGTGTGACAGCCTATGCAACAGAGAGATGGAGAGAATCTATATGAGAAAGGGTGGAGAATGTGTCTGCATCTCATTTACATACTGTAGCCCTCCCACCACCACATGAGGCATCCCAGCTCAAGAAAGAGAGCTGACAAATAAACCAGTCATGCCCAATGAGGAAAGTTATCACCAGGTGAGGTAGTCTGAGACAATGAGAAGTGTCACTTCCACCATGCATGAGCTGAAGCTGACATGAGCATTGTCATCCTTGTATGGGAGATGTTTGGGAGTTGTGGTTTAGGGATCAGAAGAGTTCAGAAGGTGGAAGCTATGCACAATTGATACAAGATTACATGCTGGAGATGGCAGAATGAAGGTGAAGGTACAGGAAGGTCACTGCTACTACTGCAGTGTTGTGTCCGTTGCTGCCCGACATCTCCACTCCGCCCACCTTATCCCTGTGGCGACTCTCTTCGAGGTTGATGGAAGGCTGGCTTCCGCGGCGTATCCCTGCTGTCTCTCTCCGCCGTCCCGGACCGGCTCAACGCTGCAACTCCGCCATGTTGCCCTGATGCCTATGGGCGTGCACGCACATCCCGACTCTTGTACCAGCAAGGGCGCGAACCTCAGGGGCATCCCCTGAGATGACGTCATCCGCTTCTGATATTTAAAGGTCTTTTGAAATGCTGGCTAATCGAGTTAGCAAGGTAAAGGTTATGATACCGAAGCTACTCTGCCTCCTTGGACTTACCAGAGGTACCCGCTCCTCGGGAGCCTCGCTCTCTTGTTTTTCAGGTTACTGATGGAACTGGTACTCGCTCCTCGAGGGCCTATGTTCCTGGACTACCTGCTGATTCCCTTCTGCCTGGAAGTTATCGCTACCTGCTTCATCTGTGAGTTACCACCACTCTCTCAGAGCTTTCCCTGGAACCAGGTACTCGCTCCTCGAGGGCCTAATCCTTTCCAGCTCCTGAGCTTCTCTGAGACCATTGTGTGAGTGTGTTCTTCTAACCTCTGCATAAACTGCCTACTCACTATCTACAGTTTCTCTACCACTCAGCCTTCCAGGGATCGCTGTTCCAGTATCTGAGGGACTACAGCCCAGCCGGGTACTTCAGCTCACTACTGCCACCTCTGGTGGTACCAAATCCTGTTTAATAAAAGAACTAGTGTGTGTCTGTCTCCATACTCTGAGCCTAGCCGATGGTTCCTCTCGGGATCTTCCCCGGGGGCATGGTCATCTGCCACCGGCCCAAGGAGCCACCTACAACTACTTCAGATATATAATAGATTGCTATCTCCTGCAGTCTCAGATATAACAGATTGCTACTCCGCAGTCTGTCTAACTTCAGATTTATAATAGATTGCTAACTCCAGTGGATCGGCTCAATCATCTGCAGTAACTTCAGTGGTTCCGGCTCAACTGCAGTAACTCCATGGATCCGGCACAACTCATCAGCGCTTGCAGGCCATACCAGGCCTGGCCCTACTTATTTCAGAGCAGCAAGACGCCTTGGAGAAGCTTACTGCAGCATTTCATCAGCTTCACACACAGAAGGTTCAAAGCACAGCTTCCAACCAAGAAGGTCAGTTACACGAGGTAACTTTAAAGACTGTTGTACCACTGGCAGCTCCTATCCACTTTTCCGGAGAAATCCAGCAGACCCGGGGCTTTTTGAACCAATGCTGCATGCACGTACCTTACAGCCATCTTTATTTCCTCCAGCATTCTCCTAGACTACCTACATCCTTTCATACTTGGATGGTGGGGCCCTGTCTTGGGCATCTACCTTGTGGGAATGCAAGGACCCCATTTTGCAGGACATAGAAGGATTTATGGACTTGTTTAAATCCGTCTTCGACGACCCTGCTCGTATTTCTGTAGCCGGTTCTGCTTTATTGGAATTGAAGCAAGGCAACAGATCATTGGCTGAATTAGCCATAGAGTTTAAAACTCTTGCAGCAGAACTTCGCTGGGACCCCAAATGTCTCAAGACTCTCTTCTGCAGAGGCCTGGATGCCCACTTAAAGGACGATCTGGCTGCTTGCCAGACACCTGACTCGCTGGACAAATTGATAGCCTTGTCCACTCAGATTGATCACTGGCTCCGAGGCAAGGGGAAAGAACTCCAGCCTAAGATGTTACCTGGGTTAAATCAGGCTAGTATTATACCTGCACCTCGAAAGGTTGCAGTAATTCCTGCTGCTGATACAGATGAACCTATGCAACTTGGTCATGGACGCTTGACCTCCAAGGAGAGAAGATTTCGGAAGAAGCGTGGCCTATGCATGTACTGTGGTCAGCCCGGCCATGATGTCTCTATATGCTCTATTCGTCCGGGAGGACTGTTCTTAGGCCATACCGTGTCCTCTCCTCCGCTCTCTCTCCAGTTTCCTTGACCTACGAACCTGCCATGGTTCAGACTCCTCCTCTGGTGGACTCAGGGGCAGTAGGCAACTTCATTCTCAGACGTCTAGTGAAAGACTGAGGATCCCCTCATCAAATTTGAAGATCCACTATTGAATTACAAATTGAAGTGGGTTTTGGACGTACCCCAACACCACCACTTCTACTAAAATTCTCAGTGACGTCCACTACAGTTCAACCTATTGCTGCTGATTTCTACATCAACTCTCATCCAGCTATTTCTACTGGAGAGTTCACCATTTGAAGTGGGTTTTGGACATTCCCTAACACCGCCACTTCCACTGAAGCCCTCAGTGGACGTCCACAGCAGTTCATTGCATTGCTGCTGATATCTATAATAACATTCAGTGAATTTCTTCCAAGACTAAAAAAACCACCTGTCGTCTATGCAGAAGACGACTTAGTATACAAGGTCGAAGAGGTTCTGGATGTTCGTAACGAGGCAAGACTTTTGAATACCTTCTCAAGTAGGAAGGTTTCGGCCCCGAAGAAAACTCTTGGGAGCCTCAGGGCCAATATCTTGGACAAAGAGATGCTTCGTCAAGTAGGGATGTGAATCGGTTGTGATCGATCGTCTTAACGATCGATTTTGGCTGGGGGGGGGGAAATCTGATCGTCCATGGTTTTTTTTTTGTTAAAAAATCATAAATAGGGGGAGGGGGGGAAAACTGGCACACCAAAACAACCCTAAAGCCCACCCCCGACCCTTTAAAACAAATCCCCCACCCTCCCGAACCCCCCCAAAATGTTTTAAATTACCTGGGGTTACCAGTGGGGGGGATCCTGGCGCGATCTCCCCACTCTCGGGCCACGGCCTGCGTTAATAGAAATGGCGCCGGTGGCCCTTTGCCCTTACCATAGACAGGGCAAAGGTACGCCGGCCGGCACCATTTTGGTTCCTGTCACCCGACGTCCCGAGTGCAGGAGATCGATTCCCTGACCCCCGCTGGACTTTTGGACAAGTCTTGTGGGGGTCAGGAGGCCCCCTCCAAGCTGGACAAATGTCCCCTGGGGGTCCAGCGGGGGTCCGGGATCGATTCTCCTGCACTCGTGACGTCGGGTGACAGGAACCAAAATGGCGCCGGCGCTACCTTTGCCCTGTCATATGGTAAGGGCAAAGGGCCACCGGCGCCATTTCTATTAACGCAGCGTGGCCGAGATGGGGAGATCGCGTCGGGACCCCCCCAACTGGACCACAGGTAATTTAAAACATTTTGGGGGGGTTCGGGAGGGTGGGGGATTTGTTTTAAGGGTCGGGGTGGTTTTAGGGTTGTTTTGGTGTGCCGTTTTCCCCGGCCTCCCTCGATTTACCAATTTTGACGATAAATCGGGGGAATTGCTCTTGTCATCGCGACTCTAACGATTTTTGACGATTTAAATATATCTGACGATTGTTTTAAATCGTCAAAAAACGATTCACATCCCTATCGTCAGTCAGCTCTCCATCTCGCACATCCTTCTAAACTCAAGCCTGGTACCCGAAAAGGCGATCGCCTTTTGAAGGGGGGTACTGTTGTGTCCGTTCACTGCCCGACAACTCCGCTCCGCCCACCTTACCCCTTGTGGCGACTCATCTTCGGGGTGATGGAAGGCTGGCTGCCACCGAGCGTCTCCCTGCCATCTCTCTCCGGGGTCCCCGGACCGGTCGATGCTGCCAACTGCGCCATGTTGTCCTGAAGCCTATTGGCGCGAGCGCAACGGTGTTCCCGACTCTTGTACCAGCAAGGGGCATGAACCTCAGGGGCTTCCCCCTGAGATGACGTCATCCGCTTCTGATATTTAATACTGATACCGAGCGCACTGTTAACCTGCCACTGGACGTGCATTTTCCCTTACCCCTTATTCAGTAAGGGGTGGAAAACATGCGTCCAAGCCGCCGAACCTAATAGCGCCCTCAACATGCAAATGCATGTTGATGGCCCCTATTAGGTATTCCCACGCGATTCAGTAAGTAAAATGTGCAGCCAAGCCGCACATTTTACTTTATGAAATTAGCGCCTACCCAAAGGTAGGTGCTAATTCTGCTGGCATCGGGAAGTGGACAGAAAAGCAGTAAAAACTGCTTTTCTGTGCACCCTCCGACTTAATATCATAGCAATATTAAGTCGGAGGTCACGAAAGGTAAAAAAGTAAAAAAAAAAAGAAAAAAAAATTTAAAATGGGCCGGCGGCTGTCGGGTCGAAAACTGGACGCTCAATTTTGCCGGTGTCCAGTTTCCGAGGCGTGGCTGTCAGCGGGCTCGAAAACCGACGCCGGCAAAATTGAGCGTCAGCTGTCATACCCGCTGACAGCCGCCGCTCTGGGCCAAAAGGAGGCGCTAGGGACGCGCTAGTGTCCCTAGCGCCTCCTTTTGCCCGTTTCTACCGCCGGGCCTCATTTAAATACTGAATCGCACACAGGCGAGTGGCCTGTGCGTGTACCGGGAGAGCAGGCGTTCACCCGCTCTCCCGCGGACTTTACTGAATCGGGCCGAATTTGTCGGCACTGGCAGTAGAATGTTGTTTATGTTACTGATAATGAGTTGACACCAGAATTTGAATTTCTTTTATTGATAGTGATTTTTAAGAGGAAACATCCAAAGTCCATTGTTGGGGGAATTTCAGTGGATGTGGAGTGTGTTACAGAACTGGAGGTGCAGAATTTATTTTGAGATTCTGTCCCTTCCTGTAATAGTAGATTACAGACTTCACTCTCATTTCTCTATAGAAGAATTAGTTGAATGAAGATATCAAATCATTTTAAGAATAGTTTTACTAGATGGTTGAAACTGGCCAGCTTTTTTAAAACTTGTGCAGAATGCACTTGGATCTTTTTCTTATTGTACTTTTATAGCCAATTTAAAGGGAGGAAGCCATGCTATGGAAGTGGGCATGATGTGAGAAATACCTCTTTAGCTTGCCCCCTTTACACTTAGCTTCACCACCTGTTGCCACCAAATACTTCTGTCTAGAGACCCCACTGTCTGTATTGTTTGTACTTGGTGAGGGTGTGTACTAGGGATGTGCAGCCAAAAACTTTTCGTTGCATTCGTGATACGTATTCGTCGGGGGTCATTTCCATTGCATTTGGACATATGGCGCTCTCGATACGTAGATATGTGAATTCGTTTTTCCGGTTCCCATTAAAGTCAATGGGGGAAGGATTTCCAGCCTATTTTTGGCTGCAGAATTGGGGTTTTATTATCAATTTTGATGAGGAGGGGTGAATGTGAACAGCGGTGCAACATGGGTCAGAGGGTAGAAACAGGCAGGCTATACCCGGGGAGAGTTCCCTTTCCTATGAGCAGGAAAGGGCTCCCTAGAATGGGTTCGCCCCTAAAGTGGGGGGTTTCCATTGGGGTCCAGTGGGCTCTTGCTGGTCTTTTAAAATCAGGCTGGCTACACCCGGGATTCCCAGGGACTGTAGTGTGAGAATATCCTTGACAAGGACAGGTAGGCCGGAAAGCAGTCAGAGTACAGCTTGGCATAGAAAGAGGCTGATTTCAAAATGGAACAGAGGTTCAACATGGGTCAGAGGGTAGAACCAGGCAGGCTACACCCAGGGAGAGTTCACTTTCCTACGAGCAGGAAAGGGCTCCCCCTAAACAGCGGTTCAACATGGGTCAGAGGGAGAGAAACAGGCAGGCTACACCCGGGGAGAGTTCCCTTTCCTTCGAGCAGGAAAGGGCTCCCTAGAATGGGTTCCCCCCTAAACAGCGGTTCAACATGGGACAGAGGGCAGATACAGGCAGACTACACATGGGACCCCGAGGGACTGTAGTGTGAGAATATCCTTAACAAAAGACAGGTAGGCTGGAAAGCAGTCAGAATACAGCTTGGCATAGAAAGAGGTTGATTTCAAAATGGAAGAAACGACTGGAGGTAAAACACTAATAAAAAGGACTTCATCAAGTGAAATAAATCCCAAATGCCAGCTGTTGTTTTAGTAGAAACAGGCTTTGAAGAACTTTACTATTCCGAAGCTAAGAAGAAGAACTAATAAAGTGTGCTTGGCACCTAGCAACACAGATAGAAGAGAGTACATACAGATGAAGTATACTTTAGAAGAATCAAGATCTGATATGTGCTATCATATGCACTCTTCCTGGCATTTTGGTGATATGAAACTTGAATATACATATGACAATCGTTCAATGCCGAGGTGGAGGAGGTTACCATGTAAACAAACAGCGGTTCCAACATGGGTCAGAGGGTAGATAGATACAGGCAGGCTACACCCGGGGAGAGTTCCCTTTCCTATGAGCAGGAAAGGTCTCCCTAGAATGGGTTTGCCCCTAAACAGCAGTTCAACATGGGTCAACAGGTCCTAAGAGATAGGCTGCAACACCGTGGAGAGTTCCCTTTCCTAAGAGCAGGAAAAGACTTCCTTGGAATGGGTTGGCCCCTAGAGTGGAGCACGAGCCTTCAAAGCATGGCGACAGGGAGCAGGGTGCCATGTGAACAGCGGTTAAACATGGGACAACAGGTCCTAAGAGATAGGCTGCAACACCGGGGAGAGTTCCCTTTCCTAAGAGCAGGAAAGGACTTCCTTGGAATGGGTTGGCTCCTAGAGTGGAGCACAAGCCTTCAAGCGTGGCGACAGGGAGCAGGGTGCCATGTGAACAGTGGTTAAACATGGGTCAACAGGTCCTTAGAGATAAGCTGCAACACCGGGGAGAGTTCCCTTTCCCAAGAGCAGGAAAGGACTTCCTTGGAATGGGTTGGCCCCTAGATTGGAGCACGAGCCTTCAAAGCGTGGCGACAGGGAGCAGGGTGCCATGTGAACAGCGGTTAAACATGGGTCAACAGGTCCTAAGAGATAGGCTGCAACACCGGGGAGAGTTCCCTTTCCCAAGAGCAGGAAAGGGACTTCCTTGGAATGGATTGGCCACTAGAGTGTATAATGGTACAAATTGTTCAGATTAAATCATTTGCAAACAGATCATGACTTCATAAGCAAGATGAAGGAAGTTCTCTTCTTTGCCCTGAAACTAAACAAAACTCTTTGTTTTTTTAAGGATCAATGCTGTGAAGGAAGTACTAGTTTTAATTGCCAGAGACTGAGGTTTCCCTTTGCAACGAGAGTTCAGCCATCTAGGACTAGATATAAGGCCTGGAACTGACAGGCAAAGCAGTCGAGGACAGAAGTCAATCCCACCTAGGGACATAAGGCATGGACTGACAGGCAGAGCAATCGAGGTCTAACAATTGTAGGAACATAAGGCCTGGACGGACAGGCAGAGCAATCGAGGTCCAAACACTTTTAGGAAATAAGGCCTGGACGGACAGGCAGAGCAATCGAGGTCAAAACTTGTAGGAACATAAGGCCTGGACGGACAGGCAAAGCAGTCGAGGACAGAAGTCAATCCCACCTAGGGACATAAGGCCTGGAACTGACAGGCACAGCAATTGAGGTCAAACACTTGTGGGAACATAAGGCCCTGGACGGACAGGCCGAGCAATCGAGGTCAAACACTTTTTAGGAACATAAGGCCTGGACAGACAGGCAGAGCAATTGAGGACAAACACTTTTAAGAACATAAGGCCTGGACGGACAGGCAGAGCAATCGAGGTCAAACACTTGTAGGAACATAAGGCCTGGACGGACAGGCAAAGCAGTCGAGGACAGAAGTCAATCCCACCTAGGGACATAAGGCCTGGACTGACAGGCACAGCAATTGAGGTCAAACACTTGTGGGAACATAAGGCCTGGACGGACAGGCAGAGCAATCGAGGGTCAAACACTTGTAGGAACATAAGGCCTGGATGGACAGGCAGAGCAATCGAGGTCAAACACTTTTAGGAACATAAGGCCTGGACGGACAGGCAGAGCAATTGAGGACAAACACTTTTAAGAACATAAGGCCTGGACGGAAAGGCAGAGCAATCGAGGTCAAACACTTGTAGGAAGATAAGGCCTAGATGGACAGGCAAAGCAGTCGAGAACAGAAGTCAATCCCACCTAGGGACATAAGGCCTAGACTGACAGGCACAGCAATCGAGGTCAAACACTTGTAGGAAACATAAGGCCTGGACGGACAGGCAGAGCAATCGAGGTCAAACACTTGTAGGAACATAAGGCCGGACTGACAGGCAAAGCAGTCTGAGGACAGAAGTCTAATCCCACGTAGGGACATAAGACCTGGACTGACAGGCACAGCAATAGAGGTCAACACTTGTAGGAATATATGGCCTGGACAGTGAGGGTCAGGACAGCGTTTGAGGTCAGACCCTTGTAGGGACGTACGGACTGGGCAGTGGACGGTCAGGCACAGCGTTTGAGGTCAGGAACTGTGCTGCAGTGCTTATATTATCTGAGCATAGGAGGCAGTTGGAGCTGCTGCAAGGCTTTGATTGCTTTTATTCATCTTGCCATTTACAGGGAAATTTGGAAACCCAAGCAGAGGCAGGTTTACTCTCAAAAACACTAGCATTCCATCAACTCTGGTGCCATCCTTGAGCGGTGAGGGCTCATGATATCCCTGTCATTGAAAAAGACACGTTCACTGGGCACACTGGTTGGTGGACATGACAGATATCGCTGAGCCACTATTGGCTAGGTGTGGCCAGACAGTGGACTTGTGTGCCCAATATGCCAGCGGATCTGTCTGCATGTTCTCTATCGACTCTGAGAGATACCGTGTCACTGACAGCTATGCTGGTGTCTCCTTTGCTTGGGCGGGCTCAGAGTCACTCATGCCAGCTGTCTTTCTCTCTCGCCCATTCACAATTGATGAATCTTTATGGGCACATGCCTTGGGCGTTCTGACATGGAGGAGGAGGGGTACTATCTGTCACTGACACAGTGCTGCTCCTGCTTGGGCTAGCAGCACAACTCTCTGAAGTGCCTTGCTGTTCTCCACCTCTGCTTCAAGCCTAATCTGTCTCCGCCTATGGCGCTCTTGTTCACGGACTTTTGCTAACAGCAGCTCCTTCACAAATCAGCAAGGAAGGCTGCTTAACAAAGCCGTGAGAGCAAAAATACAGAATAAGCAGTCAAATGTCCAATCTGGATTTCTTTATTGTATAGGGACAAAATTGTGCAAATGAGCCCGACTCTGGCCGAGTTTCGCCCTCTTTCAATAGGGCTGCATCAGGGGCTAAAAACATACAATAAATAACATTAAATAATGAATAAATAAATTAAAAAATTATAAAACATAATTCTAAGAAACATACGGGCGGATTTTAAAAGCCCTGCTCGCGTAAATCCGCCCGGATTTATGCGAGCAGGGCCTTGCGCGCCGGCGCGCCTATTTTCCATAGGCCGCCGGCGCGCGCAGAGCCCCGGACGCGCGTAGGTCCCGGGGTTTTTGGAAGGGGGCGTGTCGGGGGGGGGCGGGATCCGATGACACGGCGTTTCGGGGGTGGGGCGCTGCATTTCGGGGGCGGGACCGGGGCGTGGCGCCGGCCCGGGGCGTGGTCCAGGCCTTCGGACCACGCCCCCGGGTTGGAGCACGACGCGCCAGCAGTCTGCTGGCGCGCGTAGATTTACATCTGCTTCTCGCAGGCGTAAATCTACGGACAAAGGTAAGGGGGGGTTTAGATAGGGCCGGGGGGGTGGGTTAGGTAGAGGAAGGGAGGGAAGGTGAGGGGAGGGCGAAAGAGAGTTCCCTCCGAGGCCGCTCGATTTCGGAGCGGCCTCGGAGGGAACTGGAGACAGGCTGCGCGGCTTCGGCGCGCGCCGGCTGCCCCAAAATCGGCAGCCTTGCGGCGCGCCGATCCAGGATTTTTAGAAGATACACGCGGCTATGCGCGTATCTTAAAAATCCAGCGTACTTTTGTTTGCGCCTGGTGCGCAAACAAAAGTACGCGAACGCGCTTTTTAAAAAAATCTACCCCATAACGTGGACACATATAATGGTAACATAAATGTATGTGGTGTGACACATAAATTAAAACAACATAAAATGCAAATAATATATAAAAATGCAATTGACTGTGTAAAAACAAATTGAATAACATAAATGCAATGAATAAATGAAAAATACAATGACTGTAAAAAGTAATATTGCCTGTTCCTACAATGAAACGGGTGTGTACTTACTAAGTAGCTATATAGCTAATACAAATAAATTCAACTTCTGACAAATGAAAAATAAAAAATAAAAATCATAGGGGGTAATTTTCAAAAGGAGTTTACATTGCGTAAATGTAGCTACTATTGTAGCAATTTTCAAAAGCCATTTACTCAAGTAAAGTGCAACTTATGTGAGTAAATCTATAGACAAGTCCAATGGCATATATTGTAGCAATTTTCAAAAACCCACTTACTCAAGTAAAGTGAATTTTACTCCAGTAAACCTGGTTTTTACTCGAGTAAATGCTTTTTAAAATCAGGCCCACTATGTGTGATATAATTACTAAAAATACGTATAAAACAAAATTGCTCACCACGCGTGTGTGAATGATAATTTAAAAAGGAAGAAAAAAAAGGGAGAAAAAAGGAGAAAAAATAACAGAAATAAATATGTTGAGATCAAATATATCAACTGTGGGGTATAATTATGTGACTATAATTATGCAAAGGTATTGCTTACTATTGCATGCACCCAACCAATTCTTGTCTTCGTCATCCTCTTAAGTATTTCAAATATGAATAATACCTAAAAAAATGGTTAGAGAAACAGTAAAAATAGAATTAAATTTGTGTCAGAGGACAACTTAAGAGTGAAAAAAAGGAAAAAAACAAAAAGAGGGAAAAAAAATATATACAGTGTATAAGTGAATGAAATATCAGAACAAATTTATGATTAACAATTGATAAAGATAGCGGGCACACCAAACCCAATACATTAATGCTTGTGCAAAAAATTGTTACAAAAAAGATTTACAAAAGAGTCGCTAGATGAATTTTATTTATATGTAGCAAGATTTGAAGAAGTGTTTTAAGCGACCATGGTTTTGAGAAACATTTTATTCTGGAAACGGTACATTGATGATATTTTTCCGTTATAGAAAGGTACTTCAGAATTGTTACGGCTTTTTCATAGATGGCTTAACAGTTTTGGATTTTAACCTGCATTTTACTCTTGAATTCAATTTTAATCAGATTTCATTTTAGATATTTTAGTTTCTTTTAAGGATGGTTCATTTTTTACTGACATTTTTAGAAAACCCAACAGATACAAATAAGTTAGTACATTATGAAAGCTGCCACAACAAGTCTCTACAGAAAAATTTACCATTTTCACAGTTTTTAAGGACTTAAAAGAATATGTGGTGATGAAGAAACTTTTTTTAAAAGATCCAAAGAAATGTCAATGAGGTTTAGTGAGAAATGCTATCCAAAAAACATATCACAGCAGGTTTTCTGAAAGCTTCAAAATTTGGACAGACACACATTATTACAACCAAAGAGAAAAAGCACAATGAACGTATAGTGTGTCCTATCACATATACTCACATGTCTTTTCAGATTAGCGAATATTCTAAAAAAACATTGGTCGATCTTACAAATTTTGCCTTGCTTTAAGAATAAAAATTTGATGATTGCGAATAAGAGAGAGAAAAATATAAAAGAATTATCTCTCCCTCCGCTCTATCTATCATTCGCTCTAAGATATAAGACCACCTGGGCATCGTCCTTGCGGGGAACTGTTCAGTATGTGGTGTAAATATGAGGACTAATGTATTGCACATTCCTGGACAGAATAAAGATTTCAACTTAATAGATTTACTAATTGCAAAAGCATAGGAGTTTGTACATTGTATTTTGCCCCCTAATAAAATATATATTGGCAAGAC
Source organism: Rhinatrema bivittatum (assembly GCF_901001135.1). NCBI lineage: Eukaryota > Metazoa > Chordata > Amphibia > Gymnophiona > Rhinatrematidae > Rhinatrema > Rhinatrema bivittatum. Next base: position 28,386 of record NW_021820912.1, on the reverse strand, counting down.
CATCAGACAATTTAATAAACGCCTCATTGAGCACAAGAGCAGCATTAACAGAAAAATTCTATCCAGCCCATTGGTGTCACACACAATAGGAAAATAATCACAAATTTGAGGATTACAAAGTTTTGGGGCGGATTTAAAAGGCCTGTGTGTGCCGGCGTGCCTATTTTGTATAGGCCGCCGGCACGCATAAAGCCTCGGGACACGCGTAAGTCCCGGGGCTTTCGAAAAGGGGCGGAAGGGGGCGTGTCCAGGGCGTTCCCGAAACGACGCGGCGTTCGGGGGTGGGCCCGGTGGGCATGGTCGAGGCCTCCGGACCAGCCCCCGGGACCGGAGGATGGAGCAGGGCTGCCGGCTGGCGCGTGCAAAGTTACGCCTGCTTTCAGCAGTCCCACTGACATGGTTGCGGGTGGCCTTGGGGAAAAGGGGGATTGGGGTACCAGATCTTGCAATCTATAATTGGCCAGTAATTTACGATTAATCAGAGACTGGTTATTGGATACCTCCTCCTTTCTTAATCTTCTGGCGGATAAGGCCTTGACCCATCCATTGGCTCCCTCCTTTGTGCTGCAAGCCGCCTCTCTGTCTCTCAATACTTTTTAGTACAAAATGCTCTATCCATCCCCTTCGCGGGTCATGGCGGAAACTGATGTCTCTTCTAAAGCTGGATCACGAGTTTGCTTATCTTCTACCTATTCAAGGGAACCCAGCCTTTACTCCGGCTCACACAACCCTCACTTTTCGTAAATGGGGTACGCTTGGTATTACAAAATTGGGTCACGTGTTTAATCCCGAGGGCCAAGTTCTTCTCTCGATGATGGAACTTGAAAGAACTATATGGTAACTCCAATATTGGGGTCTTCCCTTATTTACAACTCCAACACTATGGGGCCTCATTTTCCAATATCGCATTGGTAACGCATTAGGGGGCGTTTCCAATGCAAATGAGGTCTCTTTCGTGCAGCGGGGAAACATCGCGTGCGGTGGATGTTTTCGCCGTTTGCGAAAACATTAGCGCCATTCGCGATGTTTTCCCGGTGCGCGAGGAAACACCCGAAGAAACATCGCAGCACACGATATTGTCGGTATCTGAAGAATCATCATCGCAGCACACGATAGTTGTCAGTAGCCGACAGTAAGAGCGTCGGGGGTTGGGGGCCACTTTCCGCATTCCACATGAGAAGTACGGAAAGAACAGTGGTCCCTAGTGAAGATTTGCTGGCCGTCGGAGTGAGGACGCTCACTCCAAGAAGAGGTTTGGGCAATGAGTGAAACATAGATGGGCAATGAGTGAAACATTGCCCAAACCTCTTCTTGGAGTGAGCGTCCTCATTCCGACGGCCAGCAAATCTTCACTAGGGACCACTGTTCTTTTCCGTACGTCTCATGTGGAATGCGAAAGTGGCCCCCAACCCCCGACGCTCTTACCTAATCCCACCCCGAGTTAGTAGGTGGCCCTCCCATAGGGATTCAAATACCTGTCTAGGGCATAGGCACTATAGTAAGTCTCTGTCCTCTCTCTCTCTCTCTTCTCTCTCTCTCTCTCTCTCTGAAACAGGCTGTCCGGACATATCGTGGACCGCAATAACCCTTTACTGCCTGTAACGCAAATCAGAGGGTTGTAGTTAGCAGCCGCGCTACCACTGCGGCTGTTTCGCCGCACACGATAAACTGGTTCCCGTTTTACATATCTACTCCGCCCCCTGACTACCAAATTACTAATTTGCATTCGCAAATTGCGTTAACGGCTGTCAGCGCGATTTGCGAATTTATCGCACGCGGTAAACTGCTTGGAAAATGAGGCCCTATATGCTTCTATACCTCCTGCTTCGCGCAGGCGGCCTCCTTCCATGCTATAGCGGACATCCTACTCCTAAAGCAGGAGAAAATTCCGTCACTCGCCAACCACTATCGTATGATTAGACAAGTCATTTCCCTGGATACATTGTCTATTTTTGGTGGAAAGATGGAATCGGGATGGGGTGTTTCTGGTTACTGAAGCATTATTGCAGCCTGTTTTCGGCGGATCTCCCAACTCATCAGTTAATATGTATTATCGCGAAATGCAGTACAAAATATATCGTCGCGGATATATTTCTGCTCAGATGCCTATAATTCAAAAATTGCATCCTCACCTCAGTGTCCACCGCTGAGGGCAAGATTTCTGGCTCCTATCCTATGCTTTTTTGGGCCTGCCCGCCAATTCAGACCTTTTTGCGTAAGAACTTAGTTTATGTGGAATTGTATTAGGGCTGGATATCCCCTTCTCATATTAATTGGCTCTTTTTGGTTGTATTTCGCCTCGACGTGTGAGGATTTTGGATCTCCTCCTCTTCATACAAAAGCCTGTTTGGTAGCTAAGAAGATTATACTTCTAAATTGGAGAACTACGGATCTGCCCTTCTTATTGGGCCTGGCGTAATCATTTACATCAAATGATGCAAATGGAGGCTTCCCTATGCGACAACCGCCGAGTCAAAAAAAGAAGTTTCTGCCGTTTGGGGCCCGTTTGTGCAGAGGCTCCCTCATTGGGCCCGCAGTCCTCATATTAATGAGTGAAGTGAACAAACCTGCGGGGATAACTTCCCCTGGATATGGATGGCAAACGTAGCTGAAGGACATGAGACATTTTGAGACTTTGGACCTAGGGCGGGGGGAGGGGGGACAGGGGCTGGGGGAAAAACCTATTTGTAAATCGGTTTTGAACGGGGAGTATATCAGAGTCAAATACTCGCTGTACTGTCTTAGGTTTTATTTGAAATAAAAATCTTTTTACACTAAATAGTTTTTATTGTGAGTTGTTTGCCTCTACGGCAACTCTAACTTCTTTTCAAATTCTCTCTTAGCCTGTCTTATCAATGTCTTACATTTAACTTGACACGTTTATGCATTATCCTATTTTCTTTAGTTGGATCCTTCTTCCAATTTTTGAATAAGATCTTTTGGCTAAAATAGCTTCTTTCACCTCCCCTTTAACCATGCCGGTAATCGTTTGCGTTCTTTCCACCTTTCTTAATGTGTGGAATACTCTGGACTATGCTTCTAGAATGGTATTTTTTTAACATGACCACGCCTCCTGCACTTAGTAGCTGCTCCTTTCAGTTTTTTTCTAACAATTTTTCTCATTTTATCAAGATTCCCTTTTGAAGTTTAGCAGTAGAGCCGTGGATTTCCATACTGTTCCTCTTCCCGCCATTAATTCAAATTTGATCATATTATGATCACTATTGCCAAGCGGCCCACCACCTCTCTCACCAAATCCTGTGCTCCCTGAGAATTAGATCTAAAATTGGGCCTAATGGAATGGGAGGAGATGAAGTGCACTTTCAATGACACAGTTGGCATGCTGAATGTAATAGGTGCAATTATGCACCCCTGTCGCTCTCATCCCCCCATGCGGTGGAACAGAAAGCAATTTCACTCCCTGAAAATACAAGTTGCCTGGAATGTGCAGATGAAGAACCTCAGCGCTGTCTCCAAAATTCACCAGAAGCAGTTATGCTTCATCCTTACACAGTCGGCACTGACCCCAAGTTTCACTGAAGGGCAGCTCCTACGTTCCGCGTTTAATATTGCAAACTCGGCCCCTATGTGTTACTTTAGCCACTTTTTAAAACCTCTGCCCGCAGCTGGCTTGGCCATAGAAAAAACAGATAGTCTGGCTGAATACCAATCATTTGATCACCCTGGTTATAAACATAAAACATGTAATTTTCAATTCCATAAGCTTTCATAAACAAGCAGAATATCGACAACCAGTTCCCCAAGTGTCTTCCAGTAACGCCTTACCTTACTTTTTTCTTTGACAAAAATGATTTAAATTAAACTCTCATAAACAACTGCCAGTTTTTTGAGCGGGAGCTCCGATTTAAAATCTAAAAATCTTGACCTCTTCAAAATTACTATTATCAAAGCTTTTTTAAAGAAGCCCCACGGAACCCTCTGACTCCTGGGCTGAATCGCCGCTGTTTAAACTTAAATAATAATACAAATAGCAGCGCTCACACAACCCCCACCTGGAGTTGGCGCCAGGGTTTAACCCCTGCAGTGGCCAGTCCGCACTCATGTGCTCAAACAAATGTATAGCTCCGCTGCAATCAAGATCCCTGCCTCCAAAACCCGCTAGCTCTGGGTGCTGCATAAGCCCCCTTGATCTGACCCAGCCATCGTCACCACTAGCTCTGTTCCGATGTATTCAAGAGCAATAACTCAGAGTCCTTTTTCCTGCTGCACTACTCAACCAGTGTTTCTCTCTGGAACACGAGTTGTATAACACTGTTGCTCAGGCTTGAAATAATTCCTTTCTCTGCATAGGAGGAGGTTTTTGGGTTTTATTGGGGGGGGGGGGGGTCATTTTTGTTGTTCTGTTATTACTCTTGACATGACTCGAAGCTAAAATAAACAATGAGGTCGGCTCCTTTGCTCTTAAAGGGGCTACCTTAAAAAAAAATTAGAAATTCTCACTTTTTCCTCGGTTACCTTTGACCTCAACATGTCTTGCCAGTGAGTTTGAGAGGGCAGCTTCCTTTTTTTCTTTAAATGTAAAGGGAATCAGGAAACGAAACTGAAACTATTTTTATTTTCCTCTTAGAAACATGGCTACGGTGAGTAGCGTGGAGGAGAGTCTGAAAGTTGTAGGTGCTTGTTCCTTTTGTTTAGATTATTTTAAAAACCCAGTCACTATAGATTGTGGGCACAATTTCTGTCTCTCTTGTATTACTTATTACTGGCAGAGGGTAGACACAAAATTCCTCTGTCCCCAATGCAAAGAAACCTCTAAGCAGGGGACCCTCATGCCTAACAAGCAGCTGGCAAATGTGATAGAAATAGCAAAAATGCTTTCTCAATGTTCAAAGAGACAACACGAGGACCATCTGTGTGAGGAGCATAAAAAGGAACTGAAGCTTTTCTGTTCAGAGGATCGGAGACCAATCTGTGTGGCGTGTGATGATGGCTCCCAGGATCACAAATGTCACACTGTGATTCCCATAGAGGAGGCTGCACAGGAATACAAGGTGGTGTCTATCTTTACTATCATAACGTGTCCTGGATAACAGATCTCACAGTGTTCCTCATAGACGAATCTGTGCAGGAATACTACTACCACTAAATATTTTTATAATGTTACAAGATACGCATAGTGGTGTAAAGACACAGAAGATACAACCCCTGTTCTGTAGAGCTTACAACCGGGTTGATTTTAAAAGCATTGCTCAATCAAAAATACCTACAAATGGTGTATGTGGGCTGCACATGAGAAACGCAGATTTTAAAAAACTGTAAAATACATTTGTATGTACCTGTGTGTGAGTGAGAAATAAGGGGCAGGACCAACACTTAGTGTGTAACTCCATATTTTAAAACTGAAAACCACTGCACACATATGGCTAGTATAACTCCATCCCTGGGTTAGTCCTAGGGGAATTCTGCGCTACTGCGGAGTGCAGAATTTGCGCAGAATTCCCCCATGCGCAGAATTGCCAAATTCTGCGCATGGGGAATTCCCGCGAAGATGAAGGCCCCGGCATACCGTTCGCAGCGAAGATGAAGGCCCCCGTGTGCCGTGGGACATGCTTCGCTCACACGAAGATGAAGGCCCCAGTTTGCTGTTCATGGCGAAGATGAAGGCCCCCTCGTGCCATAGGATGCGCTCCGCTTGCAGCGAAGATGAAGGCCCCAGTGAGAGTGAATGTGTGTATGTGAGGAGGAGAGAAGAGGGGTGCGAGAAAAGGGGAGGGGGTGTGAGAGAGGGAGGGTGAGAGGGGGGGGGGGGTGACAGCAGGGGAGGGGAGGGTGAAAGAATGGGGTGAGAGTGTGAGAGAGAGAGAGAGCAAGGGGGTGGCAGGGAGGGTGTGTGAGAGAGAGCAGAGGGGGATGCTTGAGTTTGGGTGCCAGAGAGAGGGAGCCTATATGAGGAGACTGTGAAGGAGTGTGTATGTGTGTGAGAGATTGGGAGCTCGTGTGTATGAAAAAGAGATCATGTGTATGTGAGGGTGCTAGCCTGTGAAGGATTGTATTGTGTGAGAGAGAGCCTGTGTGAAGGGGTGCGTGAGAGAGAGAGACATAGGTAACCTGTGTGAGGATGTAATGAGTGAGAGAGAAAGGGAGCTTGTGTGGGTGGTATGCAGGAGAGAGTGAGGGAGCCTGTATGAGGGTGTGTGTATGTGTATTAGAGAGAGAGGGAGCATGTGTGAGAGAGGGAGGGACAGAGGGAGCCTGTGTGAGGGGCAGTTCTGAGAACGGGGGTCGAACTCTGGGACTGGCTATAGAGTGGAAGGGGTTGAGCCTAGATGTGGAGGGGAGAGACTGGCAGGTGGAGGAGTTGGGGCCTGAGACAGCAAAGTGGCCAGGGGAGTAGGGAGAGCGAGTGAAAGGGACACTCTTACAGTGAATTTCTAGGGAAATTCTGCTCAAAATATTAAAATTCTGTATCTCTAAGTAATAACTTTTTTGTATTAATTTAAAATGTAATTACTTAAAGACTCTCATGTAAATTGTGTTATTTTGACCAATATAAAGTTTGCAGAATTTAAGTTTTTGTGCGCAGAATTTTAAGGTTTTTGTGCACAGAATTCTGCCAGGAGTACCAGGTGCAGACTGCATCCTGATGGGGTCATAAAAAAAATTGCTTACTCTCTGGGGCTGGAACCTCTCACCAGCTAACTCTCACAGTCTCTCTTACTCCCAGCGCCAACAACTTTGTAGATAGGGGGAAAGATGTACTTTCAAGACCCAGTGTGACAGGGGTGAGTTTACTTGGCGTTCCTTGGGAGAGGTGCACTCATCCCAACACTATGGAAGCTGAAGGTGCTAGAACACACCACACAGGAAACTTTGGGTTTAGTGTCCAAAATCAAACATTTACTGATGGGTGATCAGGTGGATAAATGGCAAAATTCAAATAATTCCTTTGGTTTCCACAGGTGGCTGTTACAGTTCTGTCTTTTTTCTCTATCTTGCAAGGGGTCTATTTATCAGGGTCCAGGGCAAGGGAAACATTCACCATCCAGGGCTTGAATTAATGAGGTTCCCAAATGAACAGGGGTATCCTGTTGAGATGAAAAAACCCCTTCCAGCTGGGCAAAAATCTATTATACAGTCTTTGCACAGAATCCCAATTATCTCTCTTCCCAGGGGCGAAGACTCCAACTGGGGATCCTCAGATGTGACACAAATTTGGTTTTACTCTGTTTCCCCCAGTCTCTCTCAATCTTACTCACAGATTTTTCACAAATCCCAAGTTGGAAAGAGATCCCCTGGAACATGCAGCTCTTGATATTCCTTACCAGGCAAGAAGCAGGGGAAGCAAAGCTTTTCCTCCCAGCTCTTCTAACCCAAAAGTTGTTCCTTGCTGTGGGTCACCGCCTCTAAAACCGGAGTTGTTCCTTGCTGTGGGTCACCAACTCTAAAAGGCACCCCAAACACTAGGTTTCCCCTGCCCAGTGCCCAGGAGAGGCCCAAGTGTCTCACAAGGCTCCTACCACAAAAACTGTTAAACCCCCAAAAGCAACCTAGAGGGAAAATCCCAACTATCCAGTGAATTCACTGGAAAAGGAAAACCCTCCTGACCCTGATCAGGGTTTGCCTGCATCCTCTGATTGGGCCTGAAAAATACAATGCAGGAAAAGCTCCTCACTACCTCCTAACTCTTAGCAAACCTAAAAAGGATTATCCCTACAGCTCACTCTTACAAGCTACTTTTGTTAACTCACAGGAGGCTGGCCATCCCAGCACTCTCGAGAGGAGGGGCTGTACACAAATCACTCTTCCCCTTTCTCTAACATACACTTCTGTATTCTTAGGAACTGAAATTCATTAGCGGGCCAATTTTAAAAGGGGGTTACACTCATGGCTGGGCCCTGGGCTCGGGCACACATATAACCCCCGATATGCCGAAATGCCAGGCCAGTAGAAAGTGGCGTGCCGGGGAGGGCATGATCTGTGGGGGGGGGCCGGGCCAGGATGGCACCATTAGACGCTGTCCCAGAGAAGTGCGCGCCAGGAGCTGACCGGCACATGGAAGATACTTCTGCTCTGGAGGAGCAGTAAGTATGAAAAAAAAATAGGGGATAGTTTTAGTTTTGGGGTAAGGAAGGTGAGGGGAAAGATAGGAAGAGTAGAGTTAAAGATAGGAAGAGTAGTGTTAGGGAAGTTCCCTCCCAGTCCGCTCCTTAATTGGAGCGGACTGGGAGGGAACTAGTCAAGGCCTGATCACGTCGCCATATGTACTTAATAAAATACCCCCCTGCGAGTAGCAGGCCGCCCGCATATACGAGCAGATGTTAAAATCCGGCGCGCATGTGTGCCCAGATATTGCATTTTATAACATGCGCGCGGCGACACGCGCATGTTATAAAATCGGCACGCCCATGTACACACTCTGGGAACCGTGCGCACATGGACACGTGCATGCTGCTTTTAAAATCGACTCCTAAGGGCTTATTTATGTATTTTTAAATTTTATATACTGCTAATTTCCAAACAAATGGTTCAATGTGATTTACAACAGTACATCCATAAAAATCATAACGAAAATGTAAACATTTTATAAAACATAATATGAGCACATAAAATCAGTTAAATGCTTTCATAAAATAAAAAGTCTTCAATTTTTTCCTAAAATTTTCAAATCTCTTTCCAACTGCAGCTCTAATGGCAATCCATTCCATAGTGTAGGTGCAACATGTGTGTTATTTGTAGCTTATATTCTCACACTGGAGGAATCGCCAACAAATTATCTGTTTGATCTTTGCTGCCTTATGGGTTTGCATTTTTAAATTTATTTGAGGGCATGGATCTCATAAATTTAACAGCTTAAAAATGACAATTAGTACTTTATATTGAGTATGCCATTTTACAGGCAACCAATGTGATTGGTACAAAACTGGACTAATATGGTCAGTACTTTTGAGACCCTTTAAAGTCTGTGCTGCTGCGTATTAAACTAATTGTAATGCTCTACTACTCGTTTGAGGTAAACAAAAAGATTGTTACAGTAATCTATTTGATTAAAAAAGATTGCCTATAAAAAGACTGTCAAAAATATTTTAGTGGCATCAATATTTTTAGTTTAAAAAAAAGCATTTTTAACAATCTGCTTTAAGTGCAGTTTAAAAATCTGTTGCAAGTCTAATGTCACTCCAAGATTCCTAGTCTCAGCAAAATGAGTTTCCCCTAAGTATTTTACATTAACCATTCCCTAAGCAATATGTTTTTCCCTGTCCAAAGCAAAGAGGGTTTTTTTTTAAATATTCAATGTTTAGTGAGTATCACCAAGCCATTTCTTAATTTCCATCATTCTTAGTTGAAAACAGGTGGCTGAAAAAGCATCATCTGCACTCGGAATATATATCTGAGTATCGTCAGAGTAGAGAAAATAAAGTACTCCCTAACCCTTGCAATACATCACACCATAGACACATAAAAATATTATAAAGAATCATCAAGGTGGATCGTTCAAGGACACCAGAATTGCTATGTTTCCAAGATAAAATATTTTCCTTATAGTGAACTTGAAATTGTCTATTTGTCAAAAATGATTCAGACCAATGAAGTACAGTTCCACCAATGCCAATTTGCTGTAAATGGCATAATAATATCTTATAAGATTTTTTGGGGAACACAAGAACATATGCTGCACTCAGCAACAATTTTGTAAAACACAACAAGTGCAGGAAATGTTTCATAGTCCGTCAAGTTCCAAATGTGTTTTTATTTTTCTTGTTTTTATCCAAGCGGCGACTCCACTGCTTTAACAATTATACTTTCAATGGGTCCCCCATTCAAGCATTTCGATTTGCTCTAAGTTCTATGTCCCTCCCAAGGCAGCCTCGGCGAATCACGGGTCCGTGTTGGGGGACCCATTGAAAGTATAATTGTTAAAGCAGTGGAGTTGCCGCTTGGATAAAAACAAGAAAAATAAAAACACATTTGGAAACTTGACTGACTATGAAACTTTTCCTGCACTTGTGTTTTACAGAAGATAAGATAACATAAGACATAAGAAATTGCCATACTGGCTCAGACCAAGAGTCCATCAAGCTCAGCATCCTGTTTCCAACAGTGGCCAATCCAGACTACAAGTACCTGGCATGTACCCAAACACTAAGTAGATACCATATTATTGATGCCAGTAATAGCAGTGGCTATTCCCTTGATTAATAGCAGTTAATGAACTTCTCCAATAATTTATCCAAACCTTTTTTAAACCCAGCTACACTAAATGCACTAACCACATCCTCTGGCAACAAATTCCAGGGCTTAATTATGCATTGAGTGAAAAAGAATTTTCTACGATTAGTTTTAAATGTGCTACTTGCTAACTTCATGGAGTACCCCTAGTGCGTCTATTATCTCTCTCACTACAATGCATCCTAAATTCAGCTCATGACTTATCTTTCACCAAAGATGCTAAACTCATATAACACCTCTTCTGAAGTCACTGCATTGGTTCTCTATCTGTTCTCACATACAATTCAAGCTCCTCTTATTCATCTACAAGTGCCTTCACTCTGTAGCTCCTCGCCACCTCTCCTCTATCTCTCACTATACCCCTCCTCATCCATGCCGCTCATCAGGCAAGTCATATCCATGCCCTTCTCCTCTATTGCCAATCTTGACTCTATGCTTTCCACCTGGCTGCACCATGTATGGTATCAAAAGCCACATTAATATCTAGTTGCACAAGTACTCCCAATTTACTCCATTCCAAATCACAATAGAGACTATCAACTAAAGAAACAAACAGAGTCTTTGTCCTATGGCTTTTATGAGAACTATATAGATTTGTATCTAATACCGCCTTTTCCTCTACAAATCTTCTAATTGCACATACATATGTTTCTCTACTATCTTACCAAGTGTGGGGATATTTGAGATGGGACGAAAGTTAGAGACATCTGTCAAAGGCAAAGAAGGATTTTTTTGAACTGTTTGTATAGTGACCTTTTTTAGTCTGTCTGGGACAGTACCTACAGTAAGTGTCATATTAACCATTTCAACTATAAAACTATGAGACATGTCTTTTAAATTCTTAATAAAGGAAAAGGGACATGGATCCAACGCAGAATGTTGACCTCAGGCCATTTATGATACTTGTTGTTTCCATTAATGTTACCTGTCTGAATAATGTCCAACTAATATTTTTAGTCGATGGAAAAACAATAACCTCTAAGCAGATCAAACTGGGTCTTTATCAATTTTGTCCTGAAAAACGTTTTCCAAGCTATCACAAATCATGAATCCGTTGATTATTAATCACTTTTTCTTGTTAAATGTTTCACAGTCACAAAAGTTCTAATGCCTGTTTAATGATTGCTGAATCCTAGCTTGAATAGAAGTTCTCTGAGTTTCCCTACAGAATTTCTTATATTCTTTAATTGTAACGTGTAACTGTGACTGTTTACTAGTAATGTGGGACCGTAGGATCAGTTAGCCTAGATATCTGCAAAACTTACTGCTTCTCCTGATGCAGAGCAAATCTGTAGATCTTGAGTTTTAGGACTTACAGAATAGGGTGAGGGGTCCGGGTCAACTGGGTGGTGTGTGCAAGATAAAGAACCAGAGGGGTCTGAAAGACCTTAATATAGAAACTAGACAATGACAGCAGAAAAGGACCAACTGGTCCACATCAGTATGCCCAACAATCAATCTTATTTAGCATCTGCTGTGCTATTCAGGTCAACCCTATTTAGTTCCCAAAACCTTCCCATGTTGGGACCCTTGCTGGTTGCTGTCCAACGTCCAATTTCTGTTCCCACTTGCCGCTGAAGCAGAACAACAATGTTGGAGTGCATAGACGATCAGGAGTTGGAGGATTGGCTGCATGCATTTCTTTCATTTCCATCCCCTCACCTTTAGGGATCCACAGTGTTTATCAAACTGGACAAAACTGGTGGACTAATTTGAAAACTGGGAATGGGCCTTGCACAAGCATGTTAAAATCTGCTGACAAACGCGTAAAAGCCGACAAAGTACTATGGAACACATACACATGCTAGCTGTGCTCAAGTGACCTCTTAAACTTGGGAGCATACTTATGCTTGATTGGCACATTTTACAATATACACATGCAAAAAACGCACACGATGAAAATTCCAGAGTATCATTGCTGTGTACCAATATGAGTATGTGAGCACACGCACTCATTTAAAACGTCAACAGACAGACATTCAGAACAGGCCTAATTTTAGTGGACCAAAGGATATTGTTTTAAAGTCTAAGGAAATAAATATTGTGGCACAGTAAATGTCTCCCTTACATTGTAAGCCCTCTGGGGATAGGGAAATACCTACAGTTCCTGATTGTAATCCATTTTGAGTGCCAAAAGTTGGAATGTAAATAAATAGGAAAGATAGGAAATCTGGAGGGGAACAAGAAGTTTCCAGAAAGACACAGAGAGAATACTTCCTCCTGTTCGGACTGAGAAAAAAAGTACAGGAAAAAATGAATTTTTCTTAGCATTCCACACCAGTGTGTTATGCACCACTATCAGCAGATGAAGATGGAGCAAAGCTGACATCAGGTATATATATAGCCCTGCACCGGTAGCAGCCCACCAATATTCTCTGTCTCCAGCAGATGGTGGATGTGCATCTCCCTACTGGGGATTACTTTAAAAAATGATATATAGAAAATGAAGGAGAAAAGAAGAAGGAAATTGATTTGCCCTGCTCGCCTGTCGTAATACCTTATGGTCCCTCCCTCAGTTGCATTTTACTGAGGTGATATCTGCGGATCCCTTCCTCAGATGAGTGCCTCAGTCTGGTAGCTGGTTTTCCAGCATGGACTTAGCTTAAAATAAAAACAGCTGAGATGTTAGCGGGTGCAGGAAGCCGAGTGCAGCAGTGAAGGCCTTTGCCCTTTCTCCCCGCAGCCGGAGACCGACACTATATTGGCCGGGTCAGCTTGAAGAAGATGCAGGATAGCAGAATCGAGGCTATTCTTACACAGGCTTCAAGGTGGTGGCAGTGAATTGCAGATGGCCTCTTGCTTCGCCCTGATGGATCTCTCTTCCTTGCTCTCTCTAGGAAGTTGATGAGTTTGGTTTGAATTCAGGGCAGTGCCCTATGGCCTCTCCACCCTGGATGAGCCTGATCTCATCTGATCTCATAAGCTAAGTAGGATTGAACATCAGCTGTGACTGATGAATGGGTGCTGAGACAATCTAAAGCCTAGTATTACGAAATGGCCTTTTAAGGATCACTCTGGTTTCAGAGTAAAAAAAAAAAAAAAGAAATGGCCAATAAGTGGGGTGAGCCTCGGTTATCAGAGGATTAAATGCAGGTGCCATGTTCATTCGGCATGGTACATTGTTCTGGTGGTTTTCAAAAGTTTTCCACCCTACAGAGGAGTGACTTTTCATAGGGCTTGAACTTTGAGTAGGTTCAGTCCTACGATTGGCGGTGCCCCCCTCGAAACCCCTCAATCAGGGTGTGCTGAACCACTCCCAGGATCTGGAGTTAGGATGTCCCCTGTCTCTCCCTTTTAGTGGAGGTGGGTCAAGATCACATAAGGCCAGTGAGGTCTGGAGGTGATGAGATGGCTGTATTCTGGAATTTCTGCTTGCCTTGGGATGTTCAGCTCAGTGGAGTGTAAGTTTCTGGACTCCTCAGCCTGTGGATTGTGATACCAGGGCCCATGTCTCAAGATAATTTGGACTGATATTCTTTCGCCCATCCCGGCATCTCAAGGGAGTCACTGACCTTTGCAAGTGAATCATTCCCAAATGGAAACCTTACGCTTGCTGATGAGAACATTAAAGTTGGGGGAGTTTATTAAGTCTCTGGGGTGTCAGAGGAGTATCTGCATATTCCCTCTGGCTGGAGCATCAACAGTTTTCTGCATTTTACTGTTTTGGGGCAATGTCACTTTTTAAGTGCTACCCTTTGGATTGGACACCATGCCCAGAGCCTTCTCTAAGGTCATGATGCTGGTAGCAGCAGTGTTGAGAAAGGATGGCATTCTGAGCCACCCGTACTTTGATGATTAGCTAATTCAAACCAAAATCTATGAAAGAGAATTTTCAGGCCCCACACAGGGTGATCTCCCTGCTGCAGAAAAACTAGGCTGTGTGGTGAACTTGGCCAAGAACAATCTGCAGCCATCCCAGACACTGGAGTATCTAGGTATAAGAAGCAGGACAGGTGTCCCTGTCAGAGGTCCGCATTTAGAACTGATGGTGCTGATGCAACTGTTGGCAGAAACAATATGCCCAGTGATGTAGTTTATGTACATGTGCACAGGGTGATGGCAGCCATCCGAGAGAGGGTTCCATGGACAAGGGCACATTGTGTCCTCTTCAGCGCACACTGCTTATGCAGTGGAGTCTACAGTCTCGGAATTTCTTGATACGATTTTAGTTACAGTGAAGATCTGCCTCCAGCTGTAGTGGTGGTTGCAAGCGTGTCATCTAATGAGGGGCTTTCCCCTATGAACACCAGACTGGCTACTACGCTCAACGGATACGAGCCTCCAAGACTGGGAGGCTTACTGTCAGGAGTTGAAAGCGCAGGGGTGCTAGAGTACTGAGGAGTACCTCTGGAGCATCAGTTGGCCGGAAGCCTGTGTTGTTTGGTTGTCTTGTTTGTGATTCGTTGATCGCTTGCAGGATCAAACGGTTCAAATAATGTCAGACAATGCTATTTCAGTGGCTTACATTGGCAGGGAGGAACCAAGGGCCAGCAAGTGTCAGAGGCAATAGCCCAACTCATGGAATGGGTAAAAGTACATCATTAGGAGTGTTATACTCACCGGCTGTGGGCCATCCCGGCCGGCCTCCCCGGCTCTCCGACGCTCCATTCCAGTGACTGGCTCTCGGGCCACGGCACCCAGCTCTTCCCGATGCGGCCGGCGTCTCCCCCACGCCGCTGGGGCCGCCCCAGACCTGCCAGCACATGGGGCTCCTTCCTCTTGGCCCTTCCCTTAGGCGTGCATGCTCGCCACCTGAGGGATTTAAAGGGCCCACGGCGGGAAGATTCCGTGGGCCCCCTCAGATGACATCAGGGCTCTTGCCCTATATAACTCTGAAATGGACATCGATCAGATGACTTGGCAACAGGTCACCTCACTCTGGGATTCAGCCTTCCTGATCCAGCCTGTCTGAACCAGCTTTCCAGCCTCCGTGATCCAGCTTTCCTAATCCAGCCTTCAGCCTACCTAATCCAGCCTCTCTCCTTCTTCCCTTTGGATGGATCTCCCAGTCTCTTGATCTTGGACCGGATTTCATCTTGCTTCTCGCCGCCAGCCCCTGATCTTTAGACCGGATTTCACCTTGCTTCTCTCGCCTGCTCTGACCCCTGGACCGGACTGACATATCTCTTGCCTCCTACCTCCGGTCAGGGACAGAACTCCGCTCACATTCAGTCACCCATGCCCTCACGGTTTGTCTTCGCAGAGGCCCACCTAAGACCAGCCGGCCTTGGTACCCAAATGCTCAACCTGCGATGAACGTGGCTGGTAATGGCGAAGTTCCAGCTGACCCTGTGTCTCTCTGGCCTTGCCTCCCGACAGTGGGGACCTGTGGGGGCTTCCCCTCAGGTAGCGCCAACTCCGCCTCGGGCCAAGGGACCACAATCCGTACCGGATTCATAACAAGGAGATATCAGCCTTGCATATTGCAGGGAAAGACAATGTTAGAGCCGATTTTCTAAGTAGACAGTATGTGGATCCAGGAGAAAGCGAATGGTGTGAAACATTCTAGCTCATAGTGGGCTGCTGAGACCTCCCGTTTCTAGGCTTGCTGGCAACATCACTCAATGCGAAGGTTCCTCGCTTCTTCAGTTCTAGGAGAGATCTGAAGTTTTTGGGCATTGATGCTCTCATGCAGGAATGGCCGGAAGGCAAGCTTCTAAGACACACATGGGTTGGTACTACTGGCAGTGCCAGATTGGCCAAGGAGGCTGTGGTGTGCAGATCTGCAAAGGTTTCTGGTAGAGTATCCTTTCAGATTTCTGGTCCACAGGGATCTACTATGGCAGGAGTTTGTTCTTCTTGAAGATCCGACTTGATTTTTGTCTTACAAAAAAGGCTCAGTTGAGGAAGCGTGGGTAGTTCACTGCAGTGTTTTCCACCTTGCTTCCAGTGCGAAAGTTATTTACTTCCTTAGCCTATGTTCACATTTCGCAAATGTTTTTGATTGTCTGAGGAATGAGGGGGTTTATCCTCATTTGGTTAAAATCCCGCTCAGTTTGGATTTTTGCAGGATGGATCGTGTAAGGACTTTGCCTTTAAAACCTTGAAGGTATAGGTGGCGGCTCTGACCTGTTTCTGATGTCACGTGAAAGGTAAACCCATGTTGGCCCATCTGGTTTTGGCACGGCCTTGGAAGGGATGAAGCATCTTCGTGCTCCTTGCGATTGCTGGTTGATCTGGTTCTTGAATTCTGGCGGGTCCCACTTTTCGACCACTGCATATCCTCTTCCTGAGGTTACTTGCTAAGGGAAGATGTTCTGCACATAGAGTTTCCGGATTGCGGGTTCTGTATTGCCAGGAACCATCTCTGCAAGTGTCTCCGGGATCGGTCCAGATGCAAACTGTTCTGTCTTTTTGGCCAAAAGTGGTCTTAGATTTCACTAGAATCAATCAATCCCTGCTGGCCCTGGGCAGGGAGAGAGAGGTGGAGGAATATAGCTTGCTACGGACTTTGGGTATCAAGCGGCATATCTTGAGGTATGGGAGCATTTTAAACCTCTTCCCACCCTTGGCTGCCGGATAGAGGTGCCTATTGTCCTCCTGAATGGCTGTGTTTCCGGGGATTACTGGTAAGTGTCAGATCCAGTCCCTATATTAGTAATATTACACTTGTCTGACCACAATGTTTTCCTGTTAACGGAGTGTTTGAATGGTTGTCTTGATGGTTATGATCATGTATTCTTTAGTTGTTCATAGTTGGCTTTTGCATAGAATACTGGCGGGCTGATGCTGGTGCAGGGGTATATATACCATGACATCAGCTTTGCTCTGTCTCCATCTGCTGGTAGAGGTACATAACCCGCTGGTGTGGATTAACCGGTCTTCATTAAAGAAAAGGAAATTATCAGGTAAGTCGTAATTTCTCCTTAGAATAGAAGCAAATGAAATTCAGCTGAGAATTCTCCAGTGTATTAACAAAGTGCCAGTAATATTATACCACAGGGGAAGAGCAGATAAATCATACAACAGAAGAAATATATGTATGTGATATTTATCAGGGATCATGTAACTCTCTGAAATCACAGCAGAGATCTGATACTGAAGACAGATAATATACAAACTATAACAGAACCTTTAGTAAGAATGAAGACATGCGGACATAACAGAAAACATGTTAATTCCTGTCAAGATATGCACAATACAAACCCATTTGGAAAAACTGTCCTGAGAAACCTTGTACACATTCTGTGGGAAAGGTGTAATGCCCCTTACCTCCAGGTAATCTAGCTTCCTTCAGCGTGCTGCATCCTAGGGCCTGGTTGAAACCACTTGCACTTCTGTAGCCCTTTTATACATCATGTAACCAGCATTTCCTGTGGCCACTGACTGATGATGTCTTCCCAGCTCTAGTACATAAGGAAGCTCAGTTCCATCACTCAACACCTCAGCAACAGGTCCTCTGCCATGCTTGCAGTGCATGTTGCTTTCTCGTGCCTTGTTCCTGCTCGCCCTGCCTTTTGCATCGTCCCTGCTTTTCAGCCTCTGTCTTGCTGCAGCCCTTCCTGCCGTCACCTTTTTCCAACTCACCCTGCTTTTCTCCATTCCAGCTCTTCAGATTGCTCTCTTGTGCCTGAACAAAACCTTGATATTGACACCACCTGATTTTGCCTGCTCTGACCACTGCCTGGATACTGATGCTGCTTGATCTCTACCATTGCCTGTACACCTATGCCGCTTGATCTCTGCCTGCCCTGACCTCTGCCTAGCTCACGACTTTCACTACTTTTCTCTAGACTCTTGCCTAAGTCCTGCCAGCCTCAGAACCCAAGGGCTCAACCTGCAGGGGAAGAGGCTAGTAAGGTGAAACCTAATACCTTGTCCCAGTCAGAGTGAGTCTGCCTGCTGTTGGTGTTGGCCTAATTGGTTTGCCTGCTAGGCTATATCACCACAGTCAAGGGCTCATACTCTGTGACAGATTGCTGAGGCCATGAGCTTGGTGGACTCACCCTCAGCTCAGGCCATTTATTATTTATTATTTATTTATTTATTCAGTTTTATATACCGATGTATTTATTCAGTTTTATACATTTGTACAAAATCTAAAAAACAGACATATTACTTAAATCAAATTATACAATTTAAATACAACTTAGTCATAAAATAAAATTGAAATAAAAGGAATTAGTTCATAAAGTAAAAATCACTTAATAAATAAAAGAAAATAAAGAAAAAATAATTAAAATGAAAATAAAATCACTTGCTCAATTCTGTATCAAAAGCTTGATTAAAAAGCCACGTTTTTAGAGCCTTTTTAAACAGTTTCATATCTCTTTGTAGCCTCAATTTGGGTGGCATAGAATTTCATAGTTTTGGACCCGCCAACGAGACAGCTCTTTCTCTGACAGTTGTTAATTTGGCACTTGCCACGGAGGGAACAACAAGGAGTCCTTTACTAGCAGAACGTAAATTATGTTGGGGGGGGGGGGTGTGTATACGTAACATTGCATTCAGCCAGTCAATCTGTTCGGCATAAATTGCTTTATGAATCAAACAAAGTGTTTATATTTGACTCTTGCATCAGTCGGCAGCCAATGAAGTGCTACAAAAGCACAGGAGCAATATGTTCTCTTTTGTTTATTCCTGTTAAAACTCTAGCCGCTGAATTCTGTAAAATTTGAAGCGGTCTTAATGTTGTTTGAGGGAGACCTAAATATAAGAGTTACAGTAATCTATAATTGTAAACACTAAAGCATAAACACTAAAGCGTAAACACTAAAGCCATATCCAGATTAGCTACTGAGTTCCAGCAGCAGCAAGAGCAGCTTAATCAAATAGCTGGTGTTACACTCTTGGTAATGGTAGACCCTTGGTGCTGTGGTGTGGTTCATGCAGCCCAGGGAACAAGCCCACTAGGTCCACATTGACAGCTGGCGGATGAGCCCAGAGACAGGTCAACTGGAGCTTCACCTATACCAATTATTTTCTCTATAGGTTGAGCCCTTGGTTCTGGTGACTGGCAGTACTTATGTGGGTCCCTAGGGCAAGCCAAATAATGGAATCCAAAGCCAGGCAACGGTCAGGGCAGACGGAGACAGCAGATACAGAAGATGAGCCAGAGGACATGGCAGGCAGCAGGCAAGGCGAGGTCAGGTCCAAGCAGGTGTTGGGTCCAGACGGCAATCCAGAAGTCAAAGTCCAAGCAGAGGTCAGAATCCAAGAGGTAGGCCAAGGAGAACAAAATAAAGACCAAGACCAGGGCAAGATGAACAAGATGAGGCAAGGACACTGCAAAGTGAAAACACAGGAACAGAAGCAGGAACACCGGGGCACAGGCCGAAGAACTCCAGGAGACCTGTTGCTGAGGCCAGGATCCAGGGCTTCTACAGGCACCAGAAGCACCGAAATGTTTTTTCCACCATGGTGTCCCTTGACCCAGGTGGAGACTAATGCATGTGCACTCATGTGCATGCTTGGGAGCAATGGCACTTGCACTGTGAAGTATGGTGTCGCAGTGAAATGGCAGCATCCTGGGGTGAGTGAGGCAGCTCGCTGGTAACAGCTGGTTTGCTTCAAGGTCTTGCCATTCGCATGGATGCCATGCAGGCCCAGCAACTGCCACCGGCACCTGCCATGCCACCTCCGTCAGTACCAGTCCATGTTCCTAGACCTATGCCACATCTGACACCTCCACCCAGGTATGACAGGGACTCTAAAATCTGTAGAGGATTCATCATCCAATGCTTAATGCATTTTGAACTGCAAGCCATCAACTTTCCTTCTGATCAGATAAGGTAACATATATCCTTTTTGGCTGGGTTAGCCTTAGCTTGTGCATCCCCCCACCCCCCTGTGAGAGAGGAATGACCAACTCATGGGGAACCTAGAGGAATTCCTGAAACACTTTTGGCATATCTTCAATGAGCCAGGCCATGCCTCCTCAGCTGCTTCAGAGCTACTCTGCCTCAAGCAAGGCACAAGAATGGCTGGGGGCTATGCCATCCATTTCTGGACCTTCGCCTCTGAGTTGCGCTGGAATGAGGAGAGTTTGATCACCACCTTTTGGCAAGGCCTTGCTGAAAGGAACTAGCCAGTAGGGACTTTCTGGCAGGCCTTGAGGACCTCATTGTCCTCTCCATTTGAATTATGTCTGGTTCCAAGAACGGTCTAGAGAGAAGGAATCCTTCCGACAGCATTTAAAGCTTGAACCCAGGTTTCAGCGTCCATTAGTGGTCTTCACTAAAGAAGTCCCTTCCGCTTCCACTTTTGAAGAGCCTGGGAAAGACTGATTATCTGAAGAGGAAAAAAGAGGACCTGGTAGCTTAACCTCTATCTTTATTGTGCCGACCAGGCGCACGTCACTATTCAATGTCTTGGGAAATTCCTGGAGAGGCAACCCTAGGCCATACTTCACCTTCTTCTCAGATGACAGTTGCCATCCACCTCATGGTGAACAATGTTGACATCATGGCCAAAGCTTTCCTGGATTCAGGAGCCACAGGAAATTTCATAGAAGAGTCCTTGGTACGTCATCATAATCTACTGGCGGTTCCATTAGTGAGGGTATCTTTTAACTATGGAAAACCTCTTACTAGTCTCCTGACTAAGATGACTACTCTGCTGACCCTACAGATCGGAGCCTTATATCAGGAACAGCTCTTCCTCTTCATTCTCCCTAAGGCAGTGTGTATCCAGTTATCCTGGGTCTACCATAGCTGATCAAGCTCAACCTCACCATTGATTGGCAGGCACTGGAAATCTCCTGCTGGAGACCTTGGTGCCCTCAGAAGTGCCTCTCTATGGTTTCTCCAACCATGCCTGTTGCCCAAACTTTGGTATCTGACTTTCCAGGACTTCCACCACAATATGCTGCATACGCTGACATCTTCAGTAGGAAGCAGACAGAGACTCTGCTGCCATATAGGTCTTACAACTGTAAAATTGACCTCATCCCTGACAAGACTTTCCTAGAAGCTGTTTATATCTATTATCCATTCCAGAGACCCAAGACATGTCTGCATACTTCAATGAGAAAATGGCGAAGATTTTCACTTAATTGGACCTTCAGGGCATCTACAGTCTGATTCATATTCAATAAGGCAATGAATGGAAAACAGCTTTTAATATTTGAGATACACATTATGAATATTTAATGAAGCAATTTGGCCTGTGCAATGCCCCAGCAGTATTTCAGCACATGATAAATGAGAATTTTTGGGATCTTTTCCAGTCATGTGTGCTAGTCTGCCTCAACAATATTCTTATCTTCTCCCAATATTTCCCCAGCATTAGATGCATGTGAAAACAGTGCTGCAGAGACTCTGGGAGAACCATCTGTATTCCAAACTAGAAAAATACACATTCGTGCAAAAGGAGTTACCCTTCCTGGGATATATAGTTTCCCAAATGGCCTTCGTGTGGACCCTGAGAAGCTGAAGGCGATATAGGACTGGCCTCGGCCAGTGGAGCTCAGGGCTCTACAAAGATTCCTTGGTATCACAAATTATGAACAGCAATCTATATGTAATTAGTCCACTTTAGCAGCCACTTTCACATCGCTTACCGAGAAGGGCGCAGATACAAGGAATCGATTGGACTTGGTGAACCAAGCCTTCGAACAACTCAAGCTGGCTTCTTAGGAGCTTCCTGGTTGCAACACCCAGATCCTTAAAGGCAGAGAAGATCAAGCATCTGGATGCTCTCTTCCAGTCTTTTGAGGTCATCAGTTCTCAAGAACCACCTTGTCAGATTATTGATCCAGCCCAAATTGTAGCGGCCGCTGTGACCACTGTACCACCCGGCAAGACAGTCATTCACAAGCGACTTAGAGGAAAAAGTTCTCCAGTAGGCATATGACTTCCGCCTAGCCGGCCTCCCCGGTGTCAAGAAGACTTTGGAATTGCTCACTCACCACTACTAGTGGCCTTACATATCTCAGGACATCTGCCAATAAGTTGAATCCTGCCCTAACTCACAGTCAATAAACTTTCTTATGTCCGTCCCTGGGATCTGTTATAGCCAATGCCAGTCCCTGACAAACCCTAGACTCATGCCATGGATTTCATTACCGACCTTCCTCTCTCCAGCAGCTGTATGGTTATCTGATTTGTGACGGACTGGTTCTCAAAAATGGCCCACTTTGTGCCTCTTGCTGGACTATCATCGACTCCAGAGTTGACCCACCTCTTTTTTCACCAAGTGTTCTGCCTCCATGGCCTACTGGAGCACATAGTCTCAGACTGTGGAGTCCAGTTCACTACCAGGTTTTTAGTTCTCCATAGGCAAGCTGATAGGACTAATCAAATTCTCAAAGCATTTCTAAGGGCACACCTCAGTAACCGACGACAACTGGGCCTCATTACTGCCATGGGCTGAATTTTGCTGCAGTAAACAAGCTGGTGAATCCACAGGTTCATCACTGTTTTACATAGTCTATTGTCAGCACCTGAGAATTCCACTCTCGGTGCCCCTGTCTGTTACTTGACTGCCAGCCAACTCTCTTGCCCAAGACCTCGATGAGCTTTGGCAGAAGACCAGGCAGCATCTTGTCTCTGCTGCAGAGAGGTACAAAAAACATGCTAATAAGAAATGCCATCTGGCGCTGCACTTCAAACTGGGTGAGAAGGAGTGGCTCTAAACACGGAATCTCCTTCTAAAGATGCCATCCATGAAGTTCTCTCCCAGATTCATCAGACCTTTTTCAATCGTCCGCCAAGAAAGACCAACTACAGTTGCTTCCTACTCTCACATTTCCTTATTGAAGCCATTACTGCTGTCCTGGCTTCGGTACCTAAACCCACTGAAGCAATTTCCGAGATGGACACCAAATATGAGGTACAGGCAATTCTGAATTCTAAATGCATCCAGGGAAGCTCTTCTATCTCCTTTCATGGAAGGGCTTTGGACCTGAGGAGAACACCTGGGAACTTGCTTCATAAGTCCAAGCCCCCGTCTGACTGCAGATTTTCACACAACTCTTTCCCCACTAGCCCAGACTCAAGGGCTTGGGAAAGGGGCTTAGAGGAGGGGGGGCTGTTACGTCCCTTACCTTAAGACACTCCCTACAAGGCTTCCTGCAGCATGCTGCATCCTAGGGCTTGGTTGAAAACACCTATGTGTCCTATAGCACTTTTATAGACTATGCAGCCAGCATTACCTGTGGACACTGACTGATGAAGTCACCCCAGCTCTGGAAGCTCAGTTCCACCACCCAGCACCTGAGCAACAGGTCCCCTGCAGTGCTTGCAATGTGTGTTGCTTGTCCTCCCAGTGCCTTGTTCCCTCTTGTCCTGCATTAGTCCTGTTCCAGCTTGCCCTGCCTTTTGTCTCGTTCTTGTTTCTTTGGTCTCTGCCTTGTTCCAGCCCTTCCAGCCTTCACCTTGTTCCGGCCCCCTCCTCCCTTGCTGTATTCCTGTTCCTGTATGCCCTCGAGAGTGCTTTCTTGTGCCGACCATAGCCTGGATATTGATGCCGCCTGATTTCTGCCTGCCCTAACCATTGCCTGGATACTGATGCTACCTGATCTTTGCCTGCCCCAACCATTACATGGACCACGACTCTCACTACTTGCTCTTTTCTGAACTCTTGCCTAAGTTCTGACGGTCTCAGAACCCAAGGGCTCAACCTGTGGAGGAAGAGGCGGGTACAGGTGAAGCCTAAGACTTTGTCTCAGTCAGAGTGAGTCTGCCTGCTTTCAGTGTGGGCCTAGAAGGTTCGTCTGCTAGGCTATGTCAAGGGCTCCACACTCTGTGACAGAAAGATTTAAGAAGAAAGAGAGAACTAATAAAACGCCAGAAAATCATCAAGGGGAAGAGACTGTCTTCAGCTACAGAATATGGGATAAGCTTTCTTAAAGCAAACCTTACAAATTACAAGAAAAGCCATACTGATGATACCATTGTTGTCTTCTGATTGTGACAAAAGTTTCAATTGGAAAGCAAATGTATTTATTTATTTAATTTATTTATTTAGTGAGGTTTATATACCGTCATTTGGAACAATTCCTTCACAACGGTTCACATGGCACAATATAAATTAATAACGTACAAACAATAAAATTAGTTCAAGTGCCAAACATCAAGATAAAAACAAAACAACAAAATTACGTTCCATCCATAAAACTAATAAACATTTTTTATGTTTGAAATGAATGGAGGTGACCTAAGTAATGAATTTTAATGGATCAAAATAAAATTTTGCCTCTGCTCATGCATACCCTCTAACTCAATTTCCCTGCTATGTCCCCTGCCTATCTCTAACTCTCATGCTCCCTTTTCTCCATTAACTTTCCTTTTCTCTCTCTCCTCCCTTCCTCTCACTCACTGTCATGCTAATTCTTCCTCTCTTCATCCATTCTCTCACTGGGGATCATGGATCACCCTCTTCCCCTGAGTCTTGATGTTAAAACATGACCCAGAAACTAGAGCAGCACAGCTATCAGTTCCATCACATTTTGCCTGTGCCAATATGGAACAGGCTAAGATATGTGACTTTTTGTTGTAAGCATTGGCTTCTCTCTACCCTGTGGCATACGCTTCCTGTTTAGAGAGGAAACTTGTAGGAAGGAGGCAGACCAGGGTGGTTGCTCTCTGCATACTCCTGTATGCATGTCTCTGTTCTGCTGCTACACAGAAAATACATGAAGCTGACAGGACTCACTTCCTCAAGCTATTACCAGAAGTACTGGTTTTGTAGATGGGAAGGGTCACAGACTAGGCCTGGAGTCTCATGGGACATACAAGAGACCCAGTTTGCGGGCTTTGAGACTCAGACTATTGCCTTGATTGACTTCCCTGCTAAAGGTAGCTCTGCCTAAGAGGGGAGTCACATTGCTATTTATTTATTTGATTTATATTTTGCTTTTTGGCATTTCAAAGTAGATTACTTTGAGGTACTGAAAGTATTTCCCTATCCCAAGAGGGCTCACAATCTAAGGGCCAGATTTTAGTATCTACGCCTGATTTTATCATGCGCGCGCAGCCGCACGCATGTTATAAAATCCGGGGTTGGCGTGCGCAAGGGGGTGCACGCCAAGCCCTAGGGGAGCCCCGATGGCTTTCCCTGTTCCCTCCAAGGCTGCTCCGAAATCGGAGCAGCCTTGGAGGGAACTTTCCTTCCGCCCCCCCCCCCCCCCACCTTCTCCGCCCCCCAGCCCTATCTAACCCCCCAACCTTTATTTTGGAAGTTGCGCCGCCTCTGGGCAGGCGCAACTGGGGGATCGCGCGCCGGCCAAGTGCTGGCGCGCGATCCCCCAGCACGGCTGCTGTGCCGAAGGCCTCGTCCCACCCCTCCCCGCCTCTTTCACAAAGCCCTGGGACGTAGCTGGGGCTTGCGCACGTTGCCGGGCCTATGCAAAATAGGCTCGATGCGCGTAGGGCTTTTAAAATCTGCCCCTAAGTTTATAGACGAAGCAATTGAGGGTAGAATGACTTGCCCAAGGTCACAAGGAGAATCATTGGGATTTGAACCCTGGCTTTCCTAGTTCATAGCCTGCTGCTCTAACTACTAGTCCACTTCTTCACTCCACTACTATTAGGAAAGACAAGCTTAGAGGGTCAATTGACCTCCCTGCCTATCCCTTGCATTTCTTTGTCTAGATCCAATCTTTCTTAAAATGTATTGTGCGAACTAGCCGAATTGTAATAGTTGTAATGTAATCTCTGATGGAACCCATGCAAACACTTTGGGGCAGATTTTCAAAGGGGCACGCACGTAGCATACGCGCGTAACCCCCGAAAAGCTGCCCCTTCCACTCCCTGCGCGCGCCGAGCCTATGTTGCATAGGCTCGGCAGCGCACGCAAGTCCCGGGGCTTTCCTGGGGACGTGTCGGGGGCATGTTGCGGCGGCGCATCATCTGGGGGCAGGGCCACGGGCGTGGTTCCGGCCGGGGCGTTTCGGGGGCGTGCCGAGGACTCCGAAACTGCTCCTGGGCCGGGGAATCGCGCGCCGGCAGCTGGCCGAAGTGCACGAGTTACACCTGCCTCAGGCAGGCATAACTTTTATAATAAAGGTATGGGGGGGTTTAGATAGGGCTGGGGGTTGGTTAGGTAGGGGAAGGAGGGGAAGGTGGGGGAGGCGGAAGGAAAGTTCCCTCCAAGGCTGCTCCAATTTCGGAGCAGCCTCGGCGGGAACGGGCAGCACGCACAGGGCTCGGCGCATGCAAGGTGCATAAATGTTCACCCCCTGTGCGCGCCGACCCCGGATTTTAAAAGATACGCACGGCTACTCGCGTATCTATTAAAATCCGGCATACTCTTGTTTGCGCGAAAAAAGTACGCGCGCGCATACTTTTTAAAAATCTGCCCCTTTGCGTACTACCCACGAGGAAGGTCTAAAACGGGTAGATGTGAATCGGTTATTTACTCTTTCAGATAATAGAAAGACTAGGGGGCACTCCATGAAGTTAGCATGTGGCACATTTAAAACTAATCGGAGAAAGTTCTTTTCCACTCAACGCACAATTAAACTCTGGAATTTGTTGCCAAAGGATATGGGTAGTGCAGTTAGTATATCTGTGTTTAAAAAAGGATTGGATAAGATCTTGGAGGAGAAGTCCATTACCTGCTATTAATTAAGTTGACTTAGAAAATAGCCACTGCTATTACTAACAACGGTAACATGGAATAGACTTAGTTTTTGGGTACTTGCCAGGTTCTTGTGGCCTGGATTGGCCACTGCTGGAAACAGGATGGCCTTGATGGACCCAGTATGGCATGTTCTTATATATTTTACAATGTTGTAGGATAGATTTATGCATATTTTATATCATGCATGCACATATGAGTGCATAATATAAAATACATGAGCATGAGTGTACATGTCTATATACATGCATATACAGGCGCATGCACGCGTGCTTTAAAGTTATCTTCTTTCTCAGTGGCACAGTTTCAGGAAGATTATGTGCTGTAATAATATAATAGGCTTCATGGACACCACACATGCCTTTTTCTAAGAACTTGCAATTGAGTTCTCAAGTGCTAATGTTAAAGATATTAGGATGTTGCCTGCCATGCAGCCTCATCCTACTTTGCTGCTTCCTACTATGACACCTCCTCCCAAGCAGAGGACTCTTATGGACTCTACTCTCAGACATCAGAACCAGCTTTTCAGTGACCAACCTGAATCAGACTGTGTGCAGCCTTCTTTTCATTAGGAGTCCTCAGCAGGCTTGGCTTCCAGAACTTGCTAGGCTCCTTCTTTCTGCCTGCACCACATCCAGCACTAGCTCTATTTAGGCCTGCCTTGCCAGAACCTCCTCACTGGTTCATTGAGTTACTCTTAGCTCTTTGTCCTGGCCTCGGTTCCTTGCCTTATGGGCTATGGGCCTTCCTGCCTTGCCTTCTCTTGCCTTGTAGCCTTAGAGCCTTCTTGCTCTCAGCCTTGCCTTGTGACCTTGCCTAGCCCTGTGGCCTTCAGGCCTCTTGCCTAGCTCTGTGGCCTTTTGGCCTTCTGTGTTATCTGTCTGTCCTTGTCTGTGTCTTGTCCTGTCCTAGCTTCATCCTGCCTTCATATCCATCCCTTACATCCAGCCCTGTACTTCCCTGGCATTCAATCTTGGTCTCCAGTCCTTTCTTGGCTCAGCCTCTATTTGTTCTTGCCTCAGCTGCCAGTCCAATCTTTCCGCAACCTATAGTCCATCCTTACCTGTTTCAGTTAAGTCCTGTTGGCCTCCAGAACCCAAAGGCCCAACCTGCAGGGAAGGAGGCTGGCTAGGCTGAAGACCAACCCAGCTTTAGCCATGATATTCAGCCAACATACCCTACTGGCCCCCAGCACCCTGCAGAGGGGGGATGGGGGGCCCTGGATAAGCAGAAGATAGATTCAGCTTCTGCCTTGTGGTCCAGCCCTGCTCCTGAGAGAGCATCCCTACGCCCCAGTCGCTATAACAAAAGGTGGAAGACTTGTAACCTTTTCTGCTTGTTTCCTTTGCCTTCCAATGCATTGTGGGTTTTTTAATTGCAGCCTTTGCTGAAATTTATTTGACACCTTTTTCAAGGTTCACTTGACAGACAGATATAGTGAGGGTTTAACTCCATAGCAAGCATTTGCTTGTTGTTCAGCCTGTTTTCTTCCTTGTTTCTAGGGAACTCTGATGTGGCAAGCCATACTTGAAATGGGACAAAAGCTGCAGTGGAGTGGCCAATTTGGGTTATGCAGCTTGAGGTGACAACCCTAAAATTATAGAACTGGCTTAAAATCAGGCTACACACATAGCTGAGCTATAAGAAATGAGGAAAGCAAAATTTATAAATTTGTGA